>NW_026932410.1:0-51130 GCF_032062105.1 Saccostrea cuccullata | reverse complement strand
ATTGAGCCTCAAATGACGATACCCCCCAAAAGTGAAAATGGAAAACTCTCAATATCTTCACTGTCTCTCCCGTGCATTTGTCAGAGCCTTATTACTCCTTCGCATGGAATTTCATCAGAGTGTTTATCTTTCAAACCCTGGCTATATTTGGCATGGGTAACCACGCAAAAAAATAAGTCGCACGGCGTGCGCATGCGCCAGTGAGAGGAATACAACAGTAAGTTGACTGGCTCAAAAAACCAAATTGCGGAATTGTTTTCTTTCAAATTTCGTATGAATGTAATGATTATACTCGTCTACTGTATAAATGGCTGTTTTTGTGGTAGTAAGATGGCGATTTAAGAGATGGCAGGACGAATAACCCGCTCGTAACATGGCTCTGTTTCGCGTTAACGTCATCGTCACGGTTGATTGAAAACCATTCCAGGACCCTCTCTGACAACGGGTAACAAGTTTTATGGGGGAAAATTTACAAGAAACTGCTTAGTAAACCGTTGTTGCCTTTTTCATTAATTAGGCAATTCGAAAACAAGACCCCATTGAACTTCCATCAACTGTGCCAAGATTGCAAGAAATTCATAATGTCTCTTAATATTGAAAAACGATGTGCATACCTCATATGCATCAAATAATGTAACAAGATTTGTAGACAAACTCGTCCTTATCAAATTGCACGTGTATTGGGCCTTTCAGCGTTTTCCCTACGTGACGTCATAAATTTTAGGGTTGAGTAATTCTGAATACTGATTTTGGTGCACAGTAACTTAATTTCTCTTCTGACCAATTTTCGTTATTTTCGGTCATATGGTCAAAATTATGCTATCCTGCGTTTCTTTTTCCTTTCAGTATATATATATATATTTGTCAACAAAAAATAATGCAGATACTTTTGTATCTTGCGATATTTGAAATAAAAAAATTAATAAATCAGCCGAAAAATAATATTCGTGTTCATTTAGGATCGGGATCGAGATCAGGAAATTATTCGAATCTATATTTCGGCAAAAATAAAGAAAAAAACAAATGTTAATCAAATTTTTATGATTGATTTTGATTTTATATGATATATTTTATATATTTTATATACTTGTATACCCATATGTTATTTGTGTGCAATAAATAATTAAATATAGCTAGGGTTCTCTAGAGTTCTCTAGGGTTCTCTAGGGTTCTCTGTTTAGTAGGACCGACTCAAATACCCTATCATTGACCGGATCCTCAATATTTGGTAAAAGTTTTTCGATTGTAGATGTTTTAATAATTTTAGGTGAAAAATTCAAAGTACTCATTCGTAACATTCGTTTTTCCCTGGTAAAATTTCTGTTGGCGTGTATTTCATTTCCGAAATCAATCATGTAATCTGTGACAATTTTCCTGCTTTTTTCAACGTGATCCAATGATGCGGCCGAATTTATCTCTGTTATGATAAATTTACCATTCCGGAATTCCCCGAATCCGATGGAATCAGCTGATGATTGCACAGAAACCTCATCACCGTTATATGCCGAGTTCTCCAAATAAACCAAAGCTTTATACAACAGAACCACTTTACAAACTGTAATGAACAGTGCCGTCCAAATGACATTCCTCCTCGATACACAGCCCATAGCTGGTTTGGTTATTATGAAATCTAGATCTAGGGAAGTGTTTTTCGGCTCCATCTTTACTTCCTGGTCGTCTTAATCCGGAGCCCTGGGGCCAAAATCTACCTGACTAACACAGCGGCGTGCCCCCGGTAAAGATGTGTCGATTTGGATGTATTTTATGACACAGCATTCAGCACTGTGAAGATAAGCTTATTAAATATATAAATATCTACATTTGTTTACTCCCCAAATCATGTATTTGCTTTGATGCAAAGTAGGGCAATTATTTGAATATTTTTAATGTAAGAACAATATTGATATTCCCTTGTTATTGTCGATAAAACAAAGAAACAATGAGTAAATAAGTATTTTATTAATACATGTAGACAGATATTTAGATTAATATTTTTGTACATGCATTGAAAATATTTTATATTTATTTGTATTTTAAGAAAATGACATGCAGAGTGCAACTCTAATTATAAGGTATAACCAATCGATAAAATATCATTTTCAATCTGTTGAAATCTTAGTTGTTAATGAAAGATTGATATTTTACGGAGTTAACAAATAGTTCATATTATCTTTTATCGTTATGTGTTTAAACATGCCTTTTGCATATTAATTAATACTATACAAATTCATAACGCAAATATACACGTTTTGACCACTCTTTAATGTATACTATTCTCTATATGTATAGATTATATATACGCATATATACCATGCAGTTCACAAAAGAAATAATCTTTTTTCAAGTTTGATTATACACTGCTAAAATAAGTAATCCTTTGATGGACATCGAAAGTACATTGGGTTCGAAATGCAATAGCTCAATACAGCATATATGTTTTGTAAAGTTAAAATTTCGGAACTGGCATTTTCCAATATATCGTGTTCTGTTTTGTTACCGACATGACACTTCCGTTATTGTCCGAATCTTCTAAAAGTTTTATGAAAGCATCCGATACTTCTTCCACCCTTAAATTAAAAAGATCATCATTTTAATGCTTTAAATTTCTTGTAAATCAATCATAAGTGAGCTGATGTTCGCGCATGCTAACTGTCTGTAATCTAACCTCATGATACCAAGAGCTTCCATCGACTTCTGAGCCTGTGCGAGATCTTCGGGAGATTCGGGCTGGAAATTCAGTATGTCCGTTTTAGCATACGCTGGACAAAGGCAAAGAAGGCGAACACCATTTTTTACAACTTCTGGATGAAACTTATTTAAAAAGAAGGAGTATTGTGTTCATAATCAATTTTATTGTTTTATAAAACTTGTTTGCATCACAATGATTCTGTAAACCAAAAATAAGAGAAAAGACCTTTTTTCCTTCATTTTTGTAATTATTGAATTTTCTACAAAAATAATTAACATCTAAAATAGTATTTTTAAAATAATCATGTAAATTAATCTCATTTGGTCAAGATCAAGTAATTTTAGAAGGTCATGAACAGAGAAGGTCTTATACCGCCCAACTTCTCGTATAACCGACCACACCATGTTTACTAGCACAATAGGCAGGGGAGTACTCGACTGGGAAAATACCTACAATACGTACAGGACAACGTCACTTCCGTTAAATCCTTTACACCAATCGTAATTCTAATGATAAGAATAATCTGAATTTATACATGCTATAAAATAACCATTACTTTTCTTCAGTTAATATAAAACTACAGAGTAAGTATTATTTTACCTGCCATTGACGAGACATTGACAATTGTACCTCCAGCACCACCGAGATCTTTCCTCAAATATTTAAGACCCAGAAGAGTTCCTCTGATGACCCCAGTCTAAACACGTGAACAAATTGAAGAATTTTATCCAAATGCACAAATTTATAACATCTATACTATATTTGTACTTTACTAAAACTCAAAATTGGTATTAAAACTACACAAAATTATTGCTTAGAACATTTATATATATATTTGCTTGAAGAAGGGCCAGTACATTTAAGGTAGAGAGGTGTGCTCTGACATTAACCTATACTGGTATTTATAGTTTTTTTTACCAGGTTGATATCTAAGCATCTCTCCCAGTTCCGCTCATCAACCACTCCGGCATTGTTCACCACAATGTCTATCCGATTAAAGGCAGATTTCGCCCGCTTAAAAGTCTCTAAAAGACAATTAAAATAAAAATAAAAGAATCTAAAATAAAATGTTTGCATCTCTATTGAATTGGTACAGATATTAATTAAATATTTATTCATTTAAGAATTATTTGTAATATTTATATAAAGTAATATTTACCCTCTAAATCGTGTTCCTTTGTGACGTCACATTTGGCATACATTACGTTATTTTCTCCATAAATATCCTGGAATTCTCTGACAGTCGCTTGCAATTTTTCTTCATTGTTATCAGCAGCACAAACCTGTTTTAAAAAAGCTGCATCCTTATCGTGGAATTCTTTTCATATTTCTTTTAAATAAAAATAAAATGAAATTTTTACAGACTCAAGAAGAAGATATCACTAAATGATGGTATTAGTTAGATAAAATTTGACGGTTTTATACTAGAGGAAAGGTCAAGTCAAGATCATTACCTTTTCCCTGAGCATTAAGAAAAAAATTACTGCTGCCAATCATGCGATGCCTACTTCTATTTTAAAAGATTAAAATGTTTTTCTTTTTGCTTAAAAAGATACCACTATATAGGGTCTATAAGGTGATATTACCATATTGACATATAAATAAATAATGTAGCTTCGATTAATGTTTTGATCGTTTACTAAGAGAAAAAAAAACAAATTTTTAATTAGACTGGAAGCTTTTAAAAGCTAACATTATTGTAGTTTGCTTGGAAAATCATATTTATTCGATATAAATTTTAAAACTTTCGTCCCTTACAATAAAGTTAACTTACATTTCAAATTTTTTTTGTCTTTGATTATATATAAATAAATGAATTCATTTTATTGTTTTATAATAATTTTGACAAGCAGAAAAAAGATATTTTCATACGCCTTCATTCACCCATTTCATCATGAGGCATGTAGCGTAATGGTTAGCGGATTAGTCTCAAAGCATTATGATACTTCGGATTTTTATTGCTTGTGTTCGAATCCCACAAATTATTTGCAATCTGAACACACTCTTATTTCGACTGTTTCTCTTTTCACCTTTGTCTCGTAAAATGTAAACAAATCTTTTAATACTTTGGCAAGCACAAAGTCTGTAGTTGTATATTAATCTAATGGTTAAAAATACACACATCAAAAGTCTGGAAGTAGAGAAACATATACTAGTACTTTCTCTATATGTAACAGCTCATTGTCCATTTGCCTTTTTAGCCCGACCCAAATCGAGATTGGTGAACTTTGCTCAAGAACTGTGACTCATACTGTTGAACAAAACGCACTGAAAGAAATGTCAATTATAAAGTAAACATTGTTATTCACTAGAAAACCATCTTACTTTGCACTCCTTCTTCAACAGCGCTGAAGCAAAAGATTTCCCGAGACCCTGAGCTGCGCCTGTAATTAGTGCTGCTTTACCTGTAAACATCCTAAATTTTGAACGGGATCAGGTGGTTGTTCAAGATTAAAGGGCGAGGCATTTAAAAATATATACAGGACAAAAGTGGTGTATTTATCATTTGTATACATGTACACATAACACCAACATATCACTGCGATCTATCGAAACGTCAAGCCCCTTCTTAATGCGCCAAGTGAGCACTAGAAATATTCCAAAATAAAAAAAGAAGAATACTTTCAATGAAGATTCATATGGAACGCCAAATTAACATATATTCAAATATTTGTACCTATCTTCAAATAATTGTACCTATCTTCAATTGAATTGTACCTATCTTCAAATGGATTGTACCTATCTTTAAATCAATTATACCTATCTACAAATGAATTAAAGATAGGTACAATTCAATTATACCTATCTTTAATTCATTTGAAGGTACAACTTATATTATACCTAAATCTTTTTTATGGAATGTCTCTCCAATTTCATTTATTTGAAGATAGGTACAATATGCCTGATCTCTTGAAGATAGGTATAATTGATTTAAAGATAGGTACAATTGAATTTGAACCTATCTTTAATTATACTAGGTTCATATTGGCAATAACAACTGAACTCCCTTTATCATAAATCATTTCCGATACGTCACAGCTGGCGCGAAAGTTTATCGGAATCTTCATCTGGCTGCAATACAAGATAATACCTACATGATATACATGTGTATTTTTACAAGTATATGATGCTTTTGCACAATTTGAATTAACCTTTACACTCCATATTCATCCTTGTTGTCGTCAGCTCTGTAGGTTCTGTGCGTTTCCCTCCATACTGTGAATATTGTCTCCAAAACAAGAGAGCGTTCATTATTAAACCAACTAACAAATTAAAAATAGGTATAATTGAATTGTACCTATCAGATAGTACAAATCCTTTGTGGATATGTCTTAATTGAACCTATCTTCAAATCAATTGAAGAATACCTATCTTCAATTAAATCAATTATACCTATCTTCAAATGAATTAGAAATATGGTATAATTTGGCGTTCCATACAGAAACATTATCTTTTAATTGAATTGAAAACTATAAAGGTGTAATTCAATTCCAAAGATATATAAATATTTCATTTGTAATCAACTAGGTATAATTATTTTGCTAGAAATATATTTAAATGGTATAATTATTTGATACACACTATCTTAAATTCAATGGTGTACCTTTTATCATATATTTAATTCAATTGTACCTATCTTCAATTCATTTGAAGATAGGTACAATTATTTGAAATAGGTCCGCAATTATTTGAAGATAAAGGAAAATATTTGAATATATGTTAATTTGGCGTTCCATAGATTCAACCCTTTCAGACAAGAAATACCACTTTAGTTTAAACTATATTTTTTTTTAAATTTACAAGCATATATTTAAATCCACTGAATATTATTTCCTTTATTTCTTAAGAAATCCATTGCCGTTTATCAGTTCTCATGTACTGACAGATTTCTTGACCAGTGGTTGTTTCAATGAAATGTATACTATAATGTACATATTAGTAATACAATAATTGATCTTTTTAATCCCTTTTAAAATGATATATATATCTTTTAATATTCATACACAAAAATAAACAATAAAATGTCTTTCTTTGGTTGTTAGTACGGAAATGTCGCAGCTATTGCAGTAAAAATACATAACCTGCGTATATATTAAAGGGGGTTGGGTAATTTTTTTTTCTGCAACGTTATTTTAAAACTACAAGAACACGTACGTTTTCACTGAGCAGAGTATAATCGACTTGTACTTTTCATACCTGTAAAAATATAGCATCAAAAAATAGAACTCACATTTTTTATCAAGGTTTTAAAAAATATATATATGCAAATATTTATTAGAAAAAGATTGAACAGAGCTCTTACAATTTTAATCCGTCAAAGCCTGTTTCACACTTGCTAAAGGGGCTGAGACACAAATTTAAAGTAAATTTTAATCATGTTTCAATATTATATCATGAGTTATATGTTGTTATAACATTACAAACGAAAATATAATGGTGAGAATTTATTTAAAGCAAAATCCACTCACCAGTATTGCAGTGCTCAGTGAAACATATTCAACACATCCGGCCAAACGTAAATATTTCACAGGGCAAGAACTTTTGTTAAACTCTGCATTTTACACTGAATTTCCTTGATTGATTAAAGTTTTAATATTTTTCATTAATTCAAAACGAATTTTATACTTTAAAAGAAGTTTTTGTATTAATAGATATGTATAAGTAAATTAAATATTCAAGTGAAACGCTACTTTAAAACGAGACTGCTGATATTCTTGCTTCATAAACTTGTTTGTCAATAATTTATCTCGTTTTAGAAATTGTTCATATTACGTAGAGCATGCTCTTGCATAACAAATCAACTGAGTGAACTATGTAAACCCAGTGTGCAGGTGATGAAGGTATAGTTGCTGCATAGATGACGATTGAAAAGTTCAAGTCATCACGTTTATCACAGAGCTTGATTGTTAGATTACCATTTATTTCTTTTTCAAGTAAAACATCTATATATAAAACATGTATCAGACTCTGTGGTATCTTTTATCTCAAGTTCACTGGGATATATCGCATCGACAAGAATGGGAATAACCATTGTTAACTGACAACACGTCGTCGATATATCTAAATGTCAAGTTGAAGACCACAGAAAGTGTTTCTTCTTTTCACGCATAAGATTTTGGACAAATTCTGCTTCATATGAATAAAAAAAATATGTCTGCTAACAAGGCGCAATTGTTACTGGGTATTCCAATAGACTGTTGGAAGACCAGGTCTCCAAAAACCATATTGATATCGTTTTTATATCAACTTCAGAGTATTTGTGTGTACAATCAGAATGTTTTTAACAAAATAATTTTGCAAATGACCAATGACAATGTAAGTAGTTTTCCATTTTTATTGAAAAAGCAGCTGTCAATGATATGAAGAAGTCTAAAGTTTAATTTATTTTAATTTTAATTTAATTTATTTATTTTATATACTACTGTTAATATTTTAGTGAAAAGTAAAGAAAAAAGCTTAGTAGAACATTTACTATAACCTGCTATGTATATTTGTAAGACTTTTTTTTATGACTGTTTTGGAATCCAATATAGATATGATAATAAGAATTGATGATGTTAAAACGAAAAAAAGAAGAAGAAAGAATGAGTCCTTTGACTGTTCTTTATAACTCTCCACTTTTTGAAACAAATATGTCTGCAACTCCGCAAATCAATTTCCACAGCTAATATGCCAAGTGTTGACTGTCGAACAAATGGTATGCCATCAAAAGAAAAAGTCCAATAATTAGTACCATGGAGAAAAACAATATGCAATTTAGAATCTGAAATAAAAGAAAAGTTATATTTTAATACAGATTGTACAAATAAGCTAATATATAAAGCATCAAATCAACTATCTATATTATTAGCATATATGAGTTTAAACGACAATGAAAATGAACATTGTCAACCACCATCAATGTTTTAACGATTAACTTACTACTAAGGGAACGTACAAAGAAAAGGGTGTATACTAGTACCATACTTACAAGAATTGTTCATCATTTTATTCATTAGATCTATACTCTATGTTTTACAATTTGTTCTGTTATTTCGTACATTATTTTGACATGTAACAGGGGAGATCATTATATAACAATATGTAAGTAAATGTTTAAGTGTTGCTCAAATTGGAAACAATACCCAATCTTGTTGTTTTCTTCTTTCCTTACATAAGTGGTATCCGGTATTTGTGAAAGCAACCTGCAATAAAATAACTTTAATTGACCTTAAATGATTTTTTTTTCAATGACTGATGTCTTATTACATACCCTGTACAGTGTATTTTTGAAATTTCCCACTTGGGGCTTGATTTTAAAAACACGTGGAAGTTAATATTTCACATCGTTTTCTATGTCTGCCTCACCAAATACGAATAAAAATAACCCTTGTAAAGACTCAGTTTCGGCTGGAGAATAAATATTAATAATTTTCTTAAAACATAAATATGAGGGTTGTCCAGTAAAATCGTGGACAAGTTGCCTTGCGTGAAAAATGATCATCACTGCGTTCTGAATTTTTCACTACTCTTTACTACATATTTTTTGAATAAACATAGCAAATTTCAAATAGATATATGCATAAATTAACAAATTATGAGATTTTATATTATGTATTGTATCGCCTTACGGCGCACGGATGATAACGTCAAAGTGTCTAAAACAGCGTTACGTTTCACGATTGCGATAAAATAAAGTTGGATAAGTCCCACTTAAATTTAGGAATTTCATTGATGCACATAATTTAGTCTCCATAAACAGTTGAGGAACCAATCTGGCACAAACGTGCAATCTTCTGATGATTTATTAGTAAGTTACGGACAATATCCCCACCATCATGCAACTAATAGAAAATTTCATATTGACGAATAACAGTGACAGCGTCTTTTGCTATTTCAACTATAGCTGTTTGTCCGTATGTTTTGTACCAGCTGGGGACTCGATCAAGAACGACTTCACTAAGAAAACTCCCATTTCAATTCTATACCAAAGATCTGTTGATTTATAATAAAAAAATCTTCTGCATTAATGTTAAGTCTCTTAAGGTGTTATTACACCATCTAAATCAAATTGAACTGCTCTCCGGTGCGCCGTAATGTCATGAAACGTCGCCATTTTTTGTGTGTTGTGTTTACGACTTTCCCATTCCGAATGCTCAGGAAACTGACAAAAATTAACCAGATGCCTTGAAATTTTTTTAAAAGACGACAAAATTAATTGTGAAATCGAATAAGGGTGATTTTTAACTCAACCTTATCTATTTGAATCTTATATTTCGAATCAATACTCTTGCATTCTCTAATAAAACCTTTGTTTTTTAACCGTGCGCCGTAGGACAGTACCCTGTACACATTCAAGCATAATAAAGTCTTTATTTTTGTCTATATTTTATCAAATAAATTATGATGCACTTAAATATGATAAATAAACATTTACTAAAAACTTCAGCTTAGTACGCCCAATATTTTTCGAGAAAAACGCTTTGTCCACGATTTTACTGGACAGCCCTCGTAAATACGTACACAAATCCAAAAGTCATACGAACCATTGAATATAATGGAATCCATGTATTCGGCAAAATAGTATGCATGACATTGTCAAGCTTTTTCCTTATACGGAAACTTCTTTTGTTTACCAGACTCCTCATCTGAAATATGAAACATAAAGGAGGAACAAAACGGGCGTAGGCTGGCTTCTGCAGAGGGTACTTATTTAATCAACGACATGATTGATGATTTGAAAAATATATATATACGAGTAGAAGTAATCATAATTTTCCTCAAATTGATATATAGAAAACAATGGCACTTTTATAATATATTATCTTATTCTGAAAAATTCTTTTAAAATTCAATTAAAAACCTTTAATCTGACCTCCAGGAAGTTATAAATAGTCAGGTCACACACAGCGTGGGCGTCTTTATATCTTCGTTTGGTATACTCTGGTAGAGCAGTGGCTGTTTAATATACCAGATCAGGAAATGAGGACGATATTGGAATTGTGTTAACCAAAACTACACTGTAAATGTAACCTTTAAAATAAGACTAAATAACACAAAGACCTTTCACTCGGTTTTTACACTCCATACCTTTAACTAAATAACACAAAGTACGAACCACAGTTGTCCATTCCCGAACAGAAGGACATAAAATATTTACTGAAGACTTAGGGAAGACTGAACACTATAATAACTAGCACAACAATGTTAGAACAGTAAAAGTAAATATACCAAAAGATAAAGGAAGTTACCAACCAAAAAGATCTTCTGAGCAATACTTTAAAGAGGGTTTTACATCTTTTTACCTTAAGACACTAGTAAAAGAAAGTTATATTAATTCAATTACCGAAGTTATCTTTGTGTTGATCTAAAATGTCGTTGAGAATCATACAGTCCTCAAAACCCTGCAACAAAAATATTTGATTAGGTTAGCAGAACTAACGTTCCAATGAGCACTTCTGACCGAAGAGTGTCCGTCCGTCTATCATGTAAAGGCGAGCCAAGCTTGTTCAAAAGAAGAGCGCTAGCCAAGTCATCGTTTGTTGGGTAGATTATTGATCTTTCGTGGCATATTTGAAAATCCTCTTCTCAGTGTCAAAAAACATAAAACTGATATATAAGCATCCTGACATAGTGTAGCTTCAACTCGGTCCCAGTGAAAAGTACAGGAGTCATTATAGGAGACTCTAAGTTTTACAGTGAAATATGAAAGGAAACAGTATTAAGCATTCTTTACAACTACAATTTGTTTGTGATTACTGATCGTGATGATATACCAGTCATTGTCAAATAGTGTAACGGCCATGATGATTGATACGAAAGTGCAAGCAATTTCAGGAATATAGACAATGAAAACTTTGGAGAATCTTCTAAACAAAAGAAGGATCATTGTGACTCAAGTTAGCGTTGTGACCCATTGAGGCTCTTGTTGAGTGCAAGTCCAACTATTGGTTTTTATTTAATAGTCTAGAATAGCAAAGGTAAAAGGTGAATCTACATATTTTAAACAAATGAGGTTAGAATTTCTGTTTGCATTATACCAGCTTTCTTTTCTGAACATCAATGAATAGTTGAATCATACTCAATATCGTGCAATTTTCTTTTAGAAGGAAAGGTATTTGAGTTTAAGTTTAGACTTACTGAGTTCACTCCCTGAGCAAGAAAAGGAAGCATAGCGTGTGCAGCATCTCCCATTATTAAGGCTTTGTCCCCTACATGATAGGGTAAACACTGGAAAAGTTATCGATTAGCAAATAAACAAACAAAAATTAATCAAATTTATAGTAGAGTGATTCATGATATTATGAATATTTTAAATTGATTATAATAAATTTTGAATTGATTATGAACCAACTTTTAATTGATTTATTAAAAATTCTGATGTTTGTTCCGACATTTTGTTTTGAATGCTATGAGATAAGTTTATAATACAGTGTATATGATATTTAGTACACACCTTAATTGTAATCATCGGACAAGGTCTCCAGGAAGAAAAAGATTTCCTCAGATTTTGTCTGAAATGAATGAAGAAATTAAAATGCATTAACAGGGTTTAATGTGCATATTGACATTTCAATTTTTGGCAGCATTTCATTTCAGGAATTTTGCAAAACATTCTCGACATTTTTTTTTTAAATTTCGTTTCCGACAATTATTTATTCCATTTCTGACATTATTTATTATTCTATCTCCAGAATTTTTGAAGTGTACAGTATCTCTTCAGCAATTTGATGCTAATCAATTAGATGGAAAGGGAATTTATAATATAATGTAATTTATATCAAACCACAAAACCATATAATACACCGTAAATATTTACAGTAATAATTAACTAAGGCTTTTTTAACAAGGGTCCAAACGTAATGTTACAAACTGATATAAAAATCTTTAAAAATTTCATGTTACACATAAAATTTCCTCTATTTTAACTGACTTCTGATTAGAACTTGTATTCAATTATATAAAATACTTATTAAAAAAAGACGAAATCCAAGGATGTATAATTGTCTTAAGAGGGTTGGGTGGTTGTTGCCATTTTCAGAATACATATATTTTGATCTTCTTTAGAAGAAGAGCTCCATGTAAAGATATACAAAATTGCTCAGATTTTAAAATTATAGTGTATGAAATTTTTCTTTGCCAAATGATAGCTGACAGCTTAAGATATAATATCTAAAAATGAAGTTATATCTGATGGTTAATTTGTTCACCCACAAGCCTTCGTAATATTTTTTTTAAGTGTTGCATGTATGTTAATGAATTTTTATACGAAAATCAAAATAGATAAAAACAATAGTATAACATTTAAAGTTTTGTTGAAAACGTTTAATTACAGAGTGTACTTTGATTTTAAAGCCTTTAGGCAATTTCTTAAACTGTTGTAAACTGTACTTACTCCCCAACAAGAGGAAGGGCATCGGGAAAGTGCTGCTTGAAGAACTGGACGACGTCTATTTCTGTCTTAAGGTTTGCAAAAGTATTGAATGTCATAAATAACACGATGTTAAATGTTCTGTCCCAGTTTGCTGTGCACAACATCAGAAACTCGTCCCGAGGCCATAAATGGAGGTAGTTAGAGTCCATAGCAAACTTAAAAAAATAATTTGTGTATCCAAAGCAAATCAGAGGAGTAAATTTACAAGAATCAATTTTTTTTAGAAACTCAATTAAATTTTGTCATTATATTAACATAGAAATATTGTTGTGAGTTATAAAAGTTAGGACACATTTATTATAATTTTTATAATAATTATGATTATACCTCTTCAACATGATGAAACAAACATTTACTCACATTGTTGTCTTTAGTTCTGGCCACCTCTAATTCAATATATCCGTAAGGTACATAATATTGGTGAATATCCATCAATGTCGACTCCATCATATGCCTTCGTATTGTTGAATGTGCCCCGTCATTTCCCAAAATCAAGTCTGCATGTACATGTATCTTCTTTTCATTGCTAAAAGAAAGTTTATCTTTATAATTGATTTTCAAATATTTAAATTGTACTGACCTTCCGTTAAACATGGTAAATCAAACCTACTGTAGAAATTCCAAATCTCCTTGCTGTAAATTGCAACCTGTCAGGATGTGTTCAAAATAGCACGTGACATTTGGGAACTTCTCTGCAGCTGTATCAATCATTAACAAAAAGAATTTCCTTTTTCGTAAGATTCAATCATTTTTTTAAATTCAAAACTGTTCATCATTATTTTAATCATTTCTTGTGCTTATGTATAAAAGTTCAAATATAATCGTATTTATTACAGTAAACTAAACTCTTATTCCCATACCATCTAGGAGAATCTCGTTCAGCTTATTTCTTTGTGTCGACAGAATAGACTGAAACAATAAAAAATACTTCGGTCAGTAAGAATGACACATATTTCAAATGCTGATCACAGTGCTCTACTTGAGTTCTTTCTTTGTTAACTGACCTGTTCCTTCCTGCCGTAATTGAGGGGGTGCAGTGTTCCATCTACTTTGTGAACCATCCTGGAAAACATGGGTACCTGGTAAGGGGTTATCTCCCTCTCTAACCCGACATGGCGGAGTGCATCCATTCCTCGACATGACAGGGCCAAATTTACTGTTCTCCGGTCCTTGATTGGTGGTACCCTTCTTATGTCTGTTTCAAGACAGTGTGAAAACTAATTTTAGTCTACAGAATCCTTCATAACTTGATTTTTTTTAAATTATTGTCTATATTCTTAAATGATCTTGTTTACATATTATCATTCTCAATCTAATTTTTCGTCGTTATGTTTCATATTTGGATGTTTAACAGGGAAAAGACGTCAATTAAGACATAATCTAGCTTTATGATAAACATGATGACTCAATTTTTCCAATGGTCAACTTCCCGTTTTTATGTAGCAATATACCTTCATCATGCGTATAAATATTTTTTTCAATTGATTTAATATACAAGAGCAAACTCTACGTGTGAAAAATAAAAAAAAAAATGGGGAGTGCTTCTAAGAGTCCCATACGTAGTCATCAATTTGCAATTTCTTTTGGTCGATACAATATCCTTGTCAGCTAATACAACAAGACAGTGAGTCAAATCCAACTGAGGTTTTCGTACTTCTAGTTGTTGGTCAAATCCATTATTTATACACTGAATAGTCCACGATGTATTTTCCGTCCCCCCCCCGTTTTTTACAAGGAGCACATGGCTGGTGTGAGCGGTAGACAGGGGATGATTTCTCCTCCATGGAATCTGATCTCACTTCTGATTCTTTAGAAGTCTTGTTTGTTTTGCTCTGAATTGTTTTATTTGAATGGAATTTTGAACTTAAACACTTAAACACTGACTTAAACACTTGATTTTTATCAAAATAAAATTTTATTTTGTCAACTTGTCTTTTTCATGACATTTCTGACAACTCTTTGATTAAAATTAAATCCTTCAATGCTTAATGACTATGGAAAATATGAGATACCGACTTGAGATCAACCTGATTGTATAAAAAGATTGATATAATGTATTTCTCACATGGATTTGTTTCGTAAAAGTTTAATTATTTCAAACCTTAATATCCAACAAGAAAGAAGTTTTGATTTAAGATTGGGTGGATGAATATTGATATATCATTTATTAAAAAAAGACATACAAACACTTTTATCGAAGTTACCAATCGGCACGACATAGATTATATACTGTATGCAAGCTGCCCATGTTGTTTGATATAACAGTGCAAGCAACAAAGATGGAGCTTCATGGGCCTTGTATGGTGAAAGCAAGGAAATTTTGTGTATTTTAAGGACAATTCATATTGTTTAACAAATAATAATTTTATAATATATCATTTTTCTAAAAAAAAATATCCAAACACAATAGTGATATTCAGAGACAGGCCGATTTTTTAATCTATACATCCTCAGAGAGGAAGTGATCAAAATGGGGAGGATATAATGGTAACAATATCAATACACTGTTAACATCTAATATTATATCACGACTCACGAGTAGCTTCTTTTTTATCTAATGGGATAAGCAAACAAACAGTGATTGATCTGAAAAAATAAATAAGTGTTCATTTAATTTTTGCTTAGGGTGCACAGATTTTCAATGAAATAAAATTTTTAATGTCTGTTTCTCTCACCTTGTCTTTTCTCGTATACACTCACTTTAAAATTTCGTTTTGCTAATAAAATGGCATTGAACACGCCAACCTGAAAAAAAAGTAGACTTCATTATGTAATATTACTGGTATATTCTGTCAAACGTAATAATGATTAAAATCAGCATGAATAACTCCGTGGAATGAGCGGACTACGGAAGCGTATTAGTGCCACTTGCACACTTTACTTTTTTTTTATTTCGACACTTTTATCTGTAAATTTTACACTTTAAAGTGTAAATTTTACACTTTAATCTGTAAATTTTACACATTAATCTGTAAATTTTACACATTAATCTGTAAATTTTACACTTTAAAGTGTAAATTTTACACTTTAATCTGTAAAATTTATACTTTAATCTGTAAATTTTACACTTTAAAGTGTAAATTTTACACTTTAATCTGTAAATTTTACACATTAATCTGTAAAATTTACTCTTTAATGTGTAAATTTTACACTTTAATCTGTAAATTTTACACTTTAATCTGTAAATTTTACACATTAATCTGTAAATTTTACACATTAATCTGTAAATTTTACACTTTAAAGTGTAAATTTTACACTTTAATCTGTAAAATTTACACTTTAATCTGTAAATTTTACACTTTAATCTGTAAAATTTACATTTTAAAGTGTAAATTTTACACATTTATCTATAAAATTTACACTTTAATCTGTAAATTATACACTTTCATCTGTAAATTTTACACTTTAATTTGTAAATTATACAATTTGATCTGTAAATTTTACACTTTAATCTGTAAAATTTACACTTTATTTGTTTATTCACATTTAGCATCTTCACACATCCTCAGTAACACATTTGTAAGCCAATAAAATGTTAGTTTAAGCAAATTTTCTGAAGGATTTATAGATTATATCACAATTGTGTCATCAATATATTATTCATGTGAAAAAAGTCTAACAGGCCCTGGAATCTATATTGGGGGGGGGGGTCCTTAAGCACCTGTGATCGGGAATATGTGCATGTATGTTTGATATGCTCTTCACTTTATATTCAAAGAAGAGTTTTACTTTAATATAAAACATCAGGATTAAATTTTATCATACACGAAACATGGTCTGTTGGTTTAAAAATGTGTTACTGAGGATGTGTGAAGATGCTAAATTGACTGTGTGAATAAACAAATAAAGTGTAAATTTTACAGATTAAAGTGTAAATTTTACAGATTAAAGTGTAAATTATACAGATTAATGTGTAAAATTTACACTTTAAAGTGTAAAATTTACACTTTAAAGTGTAAAATTTACAGATTAAAGTGTAAATTTTACAGATTAATGTGTAAAATTTACACTTTAAAGTGTAAATTTTACAGATTAAAGTGTAAATTTTACAGATTAATATGTAAAATTTACAGATTAAAGTGTAAAATTTACAGATTAATGTGTAAAATTTACACTTTGAAGTGAAAATTTACAAATTTAAGTGTAAATTTTACAGATTAAAGTGTAAAATTTACAGATTAATATGTAAAATTTACAGATTAAAGTGTAAAATTTACAGATTAATGTGTAAAATTTACACTTTAAAGTGTAAAATTTACACTTTAAAGTGTAAAATTTACAAATTTAAGTGTAATTCTTACAGATTAATGTGTAAAATTTACAGATTAATGTGTAAAATTTAAAGATTAAAGTGTAAAATTTACAGATTAAAGTGTAAATTTTACAGATTAAAGTGTAAATTTTACAGACTAAAGTGTAAAATTTACAGATTAAAGTGTAAAATTTACAGATTGAAGTGTAAAATTTACAGATTAAAGTGTAAATTTTACAGATTAATGGGTAAAATTTACATTTTAAAGTGTAAAATTTACACTTTAAAGTGTAGAAATTAAAAAAAAGTGAAGTGTCCAAGTGGCACTAATACGCTTCCGTAGCGGACACCTAGTGCCCCTAATGTATAGATTGGTTGATGGCATCACGTGACCTAAGTCATCTCATATGATCCCTCAGTACTTTGATTTGATAGAAGTATATATATAAACCAGTGATGTTGTAGTGCTGCGTACTCCAGCAAACCGGGCCGTAGGTAGAAGGAAATAATGGTTAGACAAGCATCATCTGGGTTAAATTTGAATAAATCTGAATATATTTTTGTTGCTTTTTTGTCTTGTTGTTTTCCTGAGTGGTCGTCCACTGTGACTGACCATACTCATATCATTCAGTCAAGAAAAATAGTGTAACGGAGGTGACCTGAATGGAACCGACAAGATTCTTGTTCTAGTTTTTACAGCCAAGAAAACATTTTTTTTTCTTTTTAAGTTTTCCTTTTCAAATTTTTTTTGCTGATATTAATTAAGAGAAAATATTTTCCACAATCAATTCCACAATTTCACACAATACTCACCGGGCCAGCGCCAACTATGACTACGTGTTTGTCGGACATCTTCTCCTCCACTGACAGAACTCGGCAAGACAGGAATGGCGGTGGTAATTGACAAAAAGAATACAGTCCTCTTGTATTATACTTATATAAATGATGATAAGTGAATGGTGCATTGTTCATGCAAAATTTTTCAGGAACCATTAAATAGAGTAGATATTATTTAAAAGAGGAATTGGCTCTTCATTTACAAAAATAAAATCCTTATCATTAATATTTTTACAGAAATTATGATACACAGATACAGTTTATTTATTTTTATCATGGTATTTGAAGACAGGCCTTGTTACAGACAGAACAAGCATGGCTCTCTTGTATTATCTGACTGGGGACATTGCTGTATAATATGTTATCTGTCATCTGAATCACGCACTTTGGATTTTCTTCGTTCTATTTAATCTTTTTTCATGTTTAGTCTGTAACCCTTTTAAGCATTGGAGCATTGGAGGAGTACATGAGTAGATACCTACTTTACACTTTCATTGCATCTTTGTCACTCTTAGTCCGGTGGATCTCTAAAACAATTGATAGTTATTCTACCGGGGAGTCTCACCGACGTCCTTCTTGGCGTTTCCTCCATTAGAAGACTGTGGTGTAACTGTTGTGAAGGGTGAGTGTGACTGGTCACCAGGCAATTTTGGTCTCACCTCCTGGGTTTTACGATGGTCCATGTTTTATATTCATAAGTCCCACAAAAATCCCACAAAAACTCAAATAAACTAGTCTATTTCTTTAAATCTTTGATTACATGCAAGCCTAGTTTTTTTTTTATTCAGTCATCAACTCCCCTTACTTATGCAGCAATATACTTTTATCACCTGTATACGGAGTTCATCTATCTCAGTTGATTGGACACGCAAGGGTATTGTTCCATGTGCTCTAAGTATGAACATTTCTAAAACGGGGTTAATTATTGACACACAAGTTAATGAAACTGGAATATCTGCAGCCTCGTTTAAAGTCATCATTTCGTAAGTTCTATGGTCGATACAATAACATTGTCAGCAAATACAGTTTATCATTGAGTGAAATGCTGACTGACGTTTTTCATACTAATTGTTCGTCCATTATCTGTAAACGGATTTTTGCGTTATTTCCCGATCATGACAAAGAGCACACGGCGGGTGTGACCTATCGGCAGGGGATGCATACCCACTTCTCTATGGCACCTGATCCCATCTCTGATGTTTGGGAGGTCCGTATTTGCTCTGCTCCTATTTTGTATTGTTTTATGGATTTCTGAGCTTGAATACTGTTCATTATCTCCATATGTTCCATTCTTTAGGCCCCGTCATAGTTAGCTGCAGATCTGTAGCTCTCCGAAAAAATAATTTGACAGACCGGAGAGCTACAGTGCCACCCATTGAAAAAACTGTATATTTATTGCGCACAGTGCGCTGTTTATCAATTTATTTCTCCATGTTTTTGAAACTATAATCTCAAAATATTGCTAACCGTGTATTCCAAACACAATCTTTCACTGTTTCCACAACAAAACATACCTTATAGTTGTTGTTTATAGCCATCCTGGCCCTGAAATCGAGATCATCGACAATTTCATCTGTTTATACTGCCATTTTGGTTGTAAGATAATTCGGCCCAACGCGCTTAGTGTAGATGTCAACTACGAAAGTACTTAAATAGAAGAGTACGGAATTTTTTTTGAAATCTAATTTTTTTGCAATTTGGAAGAATTAATCCAAACACAAGCGCAACTTTTTGTGCGCGATAAATATAAAGTTTTTTCATTTTAGAAGGCACTATTACGCCTTTCCAAAAGGCGTATTAATATATTTACGCCTTTCTAGAGCTACATTCGCCTTTCTAAAAGGCTTGTTATGACTTAAAAAAGTTATTATGCTTTTTGAATAACCATTATTTTGCATTTAACATGGCATGCTTTTAATCTACACACACACACCCTACTCCACTGGCCAAATTCGTGGGGGAAATTGGTTTATTTAATATAAATAATGTTGTACCCAGTTTTACATTGAACAAAATGTTCAGGAAAAGAAAAAAGTACTTGTTATTAAACGTATCAATAGGGTACATAAATATTGTGTATATTTAAACCCATTCGCACTCGTATTACCCTACATGAAAGCCTTATCTTATGTTCAATAAATATAAAAAAAAATTAAAAAGGCGTTATAACGCCTTTTGAAATGCCGTATATAACGCGAAAAAAGGCGTTATTACGCCTTTTCAAAATTATACAACTTTAAAAGGCGTTAAATGCCTTTTTAAACTAGGCGTTATAACGCCTTGGCGTATGAAAATAAAGGCGTTATTACGCCTCTCCAAATTATTATAGAACATTGAATTTATTACGCCTTTTAAGCCAAAAGGCGTTTTCATTACGCCTTTAATAAAAGGTGTTATATACGCAAATTCTAACACAACTAGAACATTACGCCTTTCTAAAAGGCGTTATTATGACTTTCCAAAAAAGTTATTATGCTTTTTGAATAACCATTATTTTGCATTTAACATGGCCGTGCTTTTAATTGCCCCCCCCCCCCCCCCACACACACACACCCTCTCCACTGGCCAAATTCGTGGGGGAAATACTCGGCAAAACTTTATTTAAATGCAATAATTTGTCAGTTTTACGTACTGCAACAAAATGTTCATGAACCAAGAAACATTCAATAGTTAATTATAATATTTAAACTGTAATTTTTTACTTTTCCTCAAAAGTGTGTATGTTTGGAGGGGGTTTACCCCAATATTAAACGCAAATTTATCTCTCTGGCCTACATGAAAAGGAAAAGGCGTTATCTTATGTTAATAAATATATAAAGTTTTAATTAAAACCATCTTTATTTATGCAATTCTCTATATTCCTGCACATCTCACTGACAACTGTTTGCATTCGTATTAAGAGAAGGCAACACTCTACTTGTGAAGATCTAGAATATAGGCAGATTTATCTTGGAGCTTTGCTTGCCATGTGTTAAAATTTATGTCATTTGAAGATATTTTTCTCTCTTCTTGGAAAAAAGCAGGCAACCATTTGCATGGGTATAATGAGCAATTGAAATCAATGACCCTTGGTAGAGGTGTGTCTGGTATGAAAGAAGGACTTAGTTGGTTCAACATTGAAAATATATGACGCATTTAAAAATCTTTTTTCCTGGAAATCTAATTGCTATCTGTTTAAATTATTTTTTGAGAAATTAGTCCTATATCTAATTGTGAAATTCATGTCCCAAAGGTACGATTTCTGCACCCCCCCCCCTCGGTTGGGCTAAATATGTTTAGTTATGTATTGAAAGTAAAAGGCGTAATAACGCCTTTTGGAAAGGCGTAATAATGCCTTTTTAAAAAGGCGTAATAACGCCTTTTGGAAAGGCGTTATAACGCCTTTTTGGAAAGGCGTAATAACGCGTTTTGGAAAGGCATAATAACGCCTTTTCAAAATGCGTTATAATGCCTTTTTTCGCGTTATTACGCCTATAACGCCTTTTAAATTTTTTTTCTCTCTAGATTGATTCTAATAGGCTTTTGCAATACGTGTGTCTACTGCCTTTTAAATAATGTTAAGTCACACGGATCATGCAAGAAATTGTCGTTTTAAAATTTAAATGGTGATCGTAGGCTTAAGTAGTTAACTCTTCATGAAATGTTAAATCATCTGTATTTTGTAAAAATAGACATTCGTTTGCGGGAGAACTTGAGTTTAATTGTTATCTTGCAATAAACACTTTCATTTCATCACCAAAAATGATAACTTTAGACACTAATTCTGTGCTCTCTCCTGCAATAAAACAATGTATTCTCGCTTCGAATGAGCAGAATGAACACAACTTCTCCACATGTGTATATTCTTTGCTTCTTTCTTATGATAAATGCTCATATCCCAGGTTCAGAATCAAATTTTCACTCTTAACCAAATACTTTTAAGAAAATTCTAGGCGAAACAAGAAACGTACAACTTAACAATAAATTCAACATGGCGGCGCCCATGGCAAAACATTTCGTAAGCTTCGGCATTTTTGTGTGAAGGTGATTTGCCGGGGATTTACACCCGGTTTGAATTAAAGAGTAAACAGAAAGGATGTCGCATAGAATCTGTTTTAAGTGGACTGCATATCTTAATTCACAATCTTTTAGATTGTGTCTAATTTCTAGTCCATATGTCGTCCCCAGGCGATTTGGTAACACATTCAACAGGACGTTCCGTAACTCGTTAACATCAAATCCAAGCATCCCCCGATCTCAACATGTATCAACTAAGGAGTCTACCAGAAAAAGTCTTTTATTTAAAATTAAAAGCTATGTATCACGACGGAAGTCAAGTTCTCTTGCCAAAAATCCTGAAACTAGCAAAAAGAAAGTCCCAACCTCACAAGAAATTTATAGGCTTCTTTCATTAGCAAAATCAGAGAAATGGAAACTAGCAGGTAGGTTTCTGTGTATAAGTAAAGAGTATATAAATCTGTAAAACATTGTGCAGCACCCAACACTGTTGCACATTTTTACCTTTAGTTTTCAATAGTTAAACGTGTTATAAAAACGTATTTATAATGATTTATTCTTAGATTTGATGATCTTTTACTTAAACCAGGGATCTATATAGTATATACTGTAAATGTATTAAATTTGGCTTGTACGATATTTGACGGAAATTAAATTTCCAACAAGTTAGTGTAGATTTGATTTAGCACTGTCTGAATTCACTAGTTATAAAAGTTAATATACAAGACATTTAGCGATGAACTTGAATTAGTGGATTCTGCTTAATTTCTGCCAAAATCGCTAAATAGAATACACCTCTAAATGTAATACGTTTACAGTAGGTCCCTGCTTAAACAGATGTACATTAACTATGTATAGTTGCATAAACCATACATTCATGTGATTGACTGGTTTTTAATGAGAAATATGCAAGTTAAAGAAGGTTGCAAAGCTTAAAAATTTTCCACACATAAGTAAAGGTTGGTTTATAGTCATCTAAAATATGCATTTGTAGGTGCTGTGGGACTGCTGATCATATCCAGTGGTATTTCAATGTCTATTCCATTTTGTATTGGTAAAGTGATAGACACTATTTACTCAGACAGTGAGAATATGACTGCCACATTAACAAACATTTGTCAGATCCTGATCTTTGTCTTTATCATTGGTGCTATTGCTAACATGGGAAGGATATACATCATGAATAATTCAGGTAATGAAAAAATCACACTTTTCAATTAAATTATTGCAAAAACACAAATTTTCGTGGGGATCAAATTTTGTTTATTTGTTATCGAAAATGGTTTCATGGGCATTAAATTTTGTTGTTTCTAAAGCAACCCTATTCAATATAATTATACTGCATACAACGAAATTTTTGCCCCTTTTGCCCTACCATCGGTTGGGTGAATTTAAAACTTGGAGAATTCAAAGAAAAGAATATAATTTCTGAAACAGAACTCTGACTGGGCGAATTTAAATTGGGGAAAATTGTTTCAAGTTTGAAAGGGCAAAAATAAAGGTTTGCAAAAATAACCCTGTACACAGTAGTCATATGAACATCTCATGTTGGATTTAATTTCATTGATAATTGTTAACAATGAAATAAACAAAATTTAACCCCAGCATTTTGCTTTTAATAGTATGTGTGAATGGAATTGTTTGATTCCCATTTAAAGCACATATCGTACTTTATATACATGATCTGATAACAGTGCTTATGTGTATTAGCTAAAAAGTACCAAATATCATATAATTTTTAAAAACAATTGATATGTACCAGTATCCCAAAACTATAAAAGTTTTTTCATATCCCAGAACTGCCCAACAACAAATTACATATAGACATACTGATCTTTATTGTTTTGTTTTGTTTTTTGTAATATATTACTAATATTTATAAATTTACAGGCAATATAATTGTTAAAAATCTGAGAGAAAAACTTTTCCTGTCTATTGTGAGACAAGAGGTTGCATTCTTTGACAAGAACCGGACAGGGGAGCTAATCAATCGACTCTCTACAGACACTTCGCTAGTGGGCCGATCTATTACCATGAATGTCTCTGATGGATTGCGGGCAGTGGCACAGGCTGCAGGCGGCGTGGGCATGATGGTAAAGCACAGACTTCTAGTTTTTTATCATATTTTTCAAAAGCACAAAAATCAGGCTTTGCATGTCCCATCTATTGATGTATTACTTACATTTTGACCTACAGACAAACATCGCATACATTTAATTCTCACCAGGATAAGAATATGGTACAATTTTGTAAATATTTAGCTGTTAGTCTTTCATATATGCCCAATAAAATTCTTTTTTCATATTTTTAAATTAGCTGTATGTTTCTCCTAAATTGACTGGCATAGTGGTATGTGTTGTTCCTCCTCTCATGCTGGTATCAAGATATTATGGTTCCTATCAGAAGAAAATCACCAAAAATGTCCAGGATTCTCTTGCTAATGCAACCCAGGTCAGTTTGGTATTTGTGCAGGTAACACAGCCTATTTGTCTAAATAAATATGTTGTACTCAGTGCTATAAATAGAAGTTAATTGTTTTTTTGCAATTTGCCAGTGAACTTGAAACCTGCCCACCATTAAATCTTAATCAGACAAACTCTTACCTAGGTTGCAGAGGAGAGAATCAGTAACATCAGAACAGTCAGAGCCTTTGCACAAGAAACCAAAGAGATAGAAAACTACAACTCTAAAATAGAACATGTCTTACAACTCATGCAGAAAGAGGCTGCAGCTTTAGGCCTATTCTGGGGACTGGTAAGTTACATTAACATAGGTTGTACATGTATATGATTGTACATTTAAGTTACAAGTGAAAGAAATTGAGTTTGAGGAAACTGGCAACTAAAACATTAAGTGGAAATGGGAGAACAAAATTATGGTTATAAAATAAAAAAAAATGATATGCATTTTCAAACATATCTGAGTGAAGTTCATTAAAGGTTTGGGGATTTAAAGAGGGATATTCAAGGGTTTTTTCACATCACATTGTATTTTAGCATCTGATTTTCACTGGTTCTCTTTACAGACTGGGTTTACTGGTAACCTGATCATACTTTCTGTGCTCTACAGTGGGGGTATTATGATGCAATCCTCCATGATTACCGTGGGAGAGCTATCATCCTTTCTTCTCTATGCTGCATATGCTACAGTCTCTTTAAGTGGTAAGTGAATTACATAGATAAAGGAACAGTATTTCAAATTGTGTACCATGAAATGTCTGATTTGAAATATTTGATTTACCAATAAAATAATCTTACTTTAAGGATTTTATTTTCTTTTTGTAGGTATGACTTCCTTTTACACTGAGCTAATGAAAGGAATTGGTGCCTCCTCCAGGATCTGGGAGCTGACTGATAGAGTCCCAGAAATCCCAATAACTGGTAAGTGTTAGATTTATCAGTATATAAACATAGCGTTCTTGTAGTTTTGTAAATGTCAAGTACAATATTAATTAATACTATGAAAAGAAAGTACTCTGTTACATTTTTAACTATACATGAATTGCATGTATATGACTGTCTTCATTTCCTTATTTAATTGTTTTATACAATATCTATGTGATTTGTATTTGTTCTTAAATTTCAATATCCAAAAAAAGAGATCATTAATGTATTAAATTGAATCAAATAATTTGTTTTTTTTATTAACAATAAAGATTTGTATCATGTTGAAGATAAGCATTGTATGTGTTTAATTGATTGTTATGTATTTCAGGAGGATTAGTTCCTTCAGCACACACTGCTGGTAGCATTGTGTTCAAAAACATTGTGTTCAGTTACCCGTCCCGCTCTGAGTCTTTCATATTTAATGGTCTAAGTCTGAATGTCCCGCCGGGACAAATTACAGCTGTAGTCGGGTCCAGTGGGTCAGGAAAATCCACACTCGGATCACTGCTGTTACGGTTCTATGACCCACAAGAGGGTAATCTTAAATTTAACTTTAGAATAGTAGAGTGCATCTCTCCATTTGCTTGCGGAATTTTTGTTTATCTTCATATTCGTGTAAGAGTATAATTGTATTTTAATAACTAAGCATTTACAAAAGTGAGATGTGCCTATTGCTATGACTTTCAGGGAGTGTGCTTTTGGATGGCCATGACATAAAGACTCTGGATCCACATTGGCTCAGAAACCAGATCGGTACCGTGAGCCAGGAACCGGTTCTCTTCTCCAGCACCATTGCTGAGAACATCATGTATGGAGCAGCGGACATGAACTCTGTAAGCCCAGCAGATATTGAGGGGGCTGCCAGGAAGGCTAATGCCTTTAACTTCATCAAGTCTTTTCCTAATGGATTTGAAACTATTGTTGGAGAAAGGGGGCTCATGCTTTCAGGTGATTTACATGATTAAAAGTAAATATTGTGCAGTAAATAGCTTTTGTAGAAGTTAACAACAAAACAAAGTATGAATGCAATTTTAAAAAAAAATTAAATTTGAATGAAAAGAGACTAGTGTTTATTTTTTTTATTCAGGTGGCCAGAGGCAAAGAATAGCCATAGCAAGGGCAATTCTGAAGGTAATTTGTTTTATTTAAGATTGATACATAGACCTTTTTGAAAATGACTGTCATTAGTCAGTTTTCAGATTTAATTGAATTCTTTTTATGATTTTAAGTTTAACTTCATTTGTTCCTCTTTTTAGGACCCAAAGATTCTTTTATTAGATGAGGCTACAAGGTAAATGTAGATTTACACATATCAGAATTAAATGATTCTAACTTCTGTTTATATTTAGAAATAATTAAGTATGCAATGTAATTTTATGACTTTTCCCTGATTCTCCTTCAGTGCTTTAGATGCTGAGAGTGAGTATTTAGTGCAGGATGCTTTAGAAAAACTTATGGTTGACCGGACAGTAATCACTATTGCTCATCGCCTCTCAACAATTAGATCAGCCAATCAAATTGCAGTTCTGGATCTTGGGGCTGTGGCTGAGATTGGTCCATACCAAGAACTGATAAAAATTCCTAATGGGATATTTCGTAAACTGGTAGAGAGGCAGACTATATCTCAGTGAAGGAATGCTTTCAAGTCTGTTTATTTAGACCTTATTTATTTACAAAGAAGCATTTATATAAATGTAGTTTATTTTATTTTTTTTAAATAAAAATACTTGTCTCAAAACAATGGCAAAGAAACTTTGTATTACTTGATTTATCTTTTAATTGTGCAGTAAAAGTGAAATATCAGAGTTAATGCTGAAATCACATCATCTCAGGTCTTTCCACCTGATGTCTAAAAAACAACTTCCAATGTATCAACATCACCGGAAGATGAAAGTTTATACATCTTCCTGTTTATTTAAATATATATATATTCATTAGAAAAAAATCTGTGTAGTCCGGATACTGTCTATTCTGTATAACATAGGTAATACTGCTCATAATTAACGGTAATTATTCCCCTAAACTTCTGAGTTACTTCAAAGCAATTAACACCTTTCGTGGTGGATGTGCTAATCTGTGTTTACATTAGCATAGTGACCATTGAAATGCGGCGGTGACACAGCCAGCTTGAAAAAGATATTATTAAATTACAATTTAAAAAAATTAACCTTGTTTTAACTCATTTTACCACGTTATAACATATGACAAATTTATTATATGTATGCGATTTACAAATCAAAATATAAATCGGGATCGAAAATCGAACGTATTTCAAAATGGCGCCATAACAGTGTGAGGAAGACGTAATTTTTTACATAAAATTAAAAGTTCAATCCAATAATTATCACATCGTAAATAATTGTGCATTACTGGTTATACATTAAATGAGCTCTTTGACAAGCGAAACCCGGTCCGCTTGATATATAGTAGGCCTATTATACGATTTTGATTTAGGTAACATTTCACTCCGACTTTCAAACTTCGTGAACAAACAAAAAAATACAGTAAGTCATGCAAGACTATTTTATAATTTCTAGACTCCAGAATATTGATTGATTTTATCATTTAATTAATATATTTTATATGATGTATATGATATACTTGTAAATAAACAACGAAATTTCAAAATTAATATTTTCCTGCATTTTTCCTGCACTGTCGGATTTGTCTAAACCGAAATTTTATGACAACATAGCCGGTAATATAATACTGTATTCAAGGTTGTTTTTCTGCTAGGAGGAAAGGCCAGAGACTTTTGCGATTGCTAATGCTGTTACCATCTGTGCAGAGTTCATGAACTTCTTTGGAATATAGGCCATATATCAAGAATCATTTGACAAAAGCTATCAAACTGGTCACAAGTACTTGTGTTGATGCACATTAAAACTTTTATGTAGTTTGATTTTTCTTCAGTTTGCAATTTGTAACAAAAGACCTTCTCAACACGAATATGTTATGCGTTTGTTACAACTTGGTCAAAATCTCCATATTTAGAAAAGGGGAAAAAAGGTTAATTGAAGAAGTTTGTGTCAAAGTCTCGGATATAAATCAGTGAGAAAAAATCCGTCATTTATAAAAAATTAATGTGGAAAGTAAGAAAGGTTTCCTATAACAACAAAGCAAGACTGGCCTCAAAGAAGAACATCTCATGGATAAGTAATGTATTATGTTTCTATATTCAGTTCGACTTAGTTGGCCGTAACTTTGTTTATCAGGTTTCCTTAATCAATAAAGTTCCCTGATGACAGTCTCTGCGAGTGTGACATCCGAAATGATGATGTATAATCAACCCTTCAAACACATGATTACTTTGTTAAGGACATTTTTGAACCAACCTTGATAGAACCCTCGCGTAGTTTAAATGCTCCTGTAGTGTTATGTCTCCTCTGACCAGAAAGGTAACATATCAGGAGAGGTCTTTCTCCCTCTTCCACCATTAATTTTTGGTTGAAGTTTACAGTAGTCAAGTCATCTCTTCGTTAATTTTTCTATAATAAAAGTTTAGTGAAAAAGTTGAAGTGTGAACAGTTTAACCCCCTTTTAAAACCTCACTTTAAGTGTCCCGCATGACGCAGTGTTAAGAGGGTCTGCTGTATGGTTGCAGAGTAATGAATAATCGGTACATTGAAAAAATTAATTTTTTGTCACTATTTCTCAAATGATTCTAGTACTATAGTAATGTAAAAGGCATTTCCTTTTTTTATAAATGAGATCATGCTGTCACTTGATGGCTTCTACAAACGATAACTATTGGTGAGTTCAAAAGAGACGGAAAATTCTATATGGAGATAACGAACATTATTAAATAATAATATAAATTTTAAGCTCAGTAGTCCATAATTAAAAAAAAAAAATAGGAGCAGAGCAAACAAGGACCTCAAAAACATCAGAGGTGGGATCAAGTGCCATGGAGGAATGAGCATCCCCTGCTGACCGGTCACATCCGCAGTGTGCTCTATGTCATGATCGGGAAAGAAGGAAAAATCCGTCAAAAATTCAGATGTGTATATAATGGCCTGATATTTACAAAAAAAAACGTCAGTGATAAATTGTATTTGCTGACAAGGTCATTGTATCAACCATCGAATGAAGGATATGGAGATAACGAACAGTATTCAATATCAAAGTCCGTAAAACAATACAAAATAGGAGCAGACCAAATACGGACCTCCAAAACATCAGATGCCATGAAGGAGTGAGCATCCCGTGCCGACCGGTCACACCGTGTGCTCCTTGTCATGATGGGGAAATAACGGTAAAATCCTTTATGATAGCAGGACTTCGTGGCGTAATCCATCCTTCCCAAGAAATTCACTGACTACATTATTTACGACTAGCAACATTTTGAGATGCAAAAGTTTAAGAAGTAAATTTTCTCTCAAAAATAACATTGATACAGTTGGTATACCGTAATTCAAAGCAGAAACAACTATATTGATGACAGCAAGACTTCATGGGGTAAATTTCCCCCCAAATAACAAAATGAAACAATATTCACCATTCTTCGAAAGAGCGAATTGTACAATTTGAAAGTAGTCTAACTCTGCAGTTACTTTTCTCTCAAAATGACAATGAAGCAAAAGCAGCCATCCTAATAGCAAGTCTTTATGGGGTATATTTCTCCCCAAAAGAAAAAAAAAAATCACTAATACATGTACAGTATTCATGATTTTCAAACACTTCGAAGATAGCAACAATCCGCAGAGTCAATTTCCTCTCCAAATATGATACTGGCACGGCTCAGAAAGTATTTCAAAGCAAATACATCCATCTTCAAATAGCAATAATTTTACGGGGTAAATTTCCCCTCAAAATATCACTGAAATAGAACTTATGACTTGAAACATCTTAAACATAGTAAAAATCTACAGAGTAAATTTCCTCTCAAAGAGTCATTGATTAATTTAATACACAGTAAAGATCAAAGCTGAAGCAACCACACTAATGATATTGAGACTTTACGGGGTAAATTTGAATTATTTCCCCCCAAAGAAAATTATTGAGGCAGTAATAATAACTTGCAACATCTTAAGAACCCACAGTGTAAATTTCTTCTCAAAAATGACTTTGACACAGTTCATGTATAGCAATTCAAAGCTAAAGCAAAAATCTTGATGATAGCAGGACGATGATTTCACAGGGTAAATTTCCCTCAAGAAAATCACCAATACAGTATTTATGACTAGCAACATTTTAAAATAGAAAAATCTACAGAGCAAGTTTTCTCTCAAAAAATGACATTGAAACAGTTTATACACTCTACACAGTAATTCAAAACAAAAGCAACCACGCTGATTAAAGCAAGACTTTACGGGGTAAATTTCCCCCCAAAGAAATCAAATAAAAAATCTGATACATGTGCATGCAGTATCCAAGATTCGAAAACACATTGAAGATAACAGTATACAGGGTAAATTTCCTCTCTAAAAATAATACTGGCAATGTTCAAAAAGTATTTCAAAGCAGAGACACCATCTTTCAGATAGCAAGACTTTACGGGGTAAATTTCGTCGTCAATTCAGTGTATAAATAATAGACTAACAATTAGTATGAAAAACGTCAGTCAGCATTTGACTCAATGATAAATTGTATTTGCTGACAAGGTCATTGTATCGACCATAGAACGTACGAAATGATGACTTCAAACGAGACTGCTGATATTCTTGTTTCATCATTTGTTTGTCAATAATTTACCCCGTTTTAGAAATTGAACATACGTAGAGCTTGCTCTTGCATATCGAATCAACTGAGAGATATAAGCCCCGTATGGAGATGATGAAGGTATATTGCTTCATAAGTAAGGGAGGTTGACGATTTAAAAGTTAAAGTCATTACGTTTATCATAGAGCTTAGTTGTTAGATTACCATTAACGTCTTATTCAAGAAAAATATCCAAATATGAAACAGATGTGTCATACACTGTGGTATCTTTTATCTCAAACTCACCGGAATATATTTTATCGACATAAGAATGGAAATTACCATTGTTAATTGACAATACGTCGTCGATATATCTAAAATGTCGAGTTGAAGGCCATATGAATTTTTTTAAAAAAAAGGTCCCTAATAATGGGGCGCAATTCGTTTTAAATTGCCACATAAAATAAATGATCATGGGTAGTAATGAAGAGAATTTCATTTTTGCTGCATTATCTTGCCTGTCATAGGTTTTTCTGAATACAGGTTCAAAGAAAGAAATACGTAATGTCACTATGCCTAGCGGGAATGGCAGTTATACTGTAACTAGAGGATAATCACCTCATTTGTAATTCCTTTATACGGCAACTTCAAAATGACGCTAATTCACGAATTTGAAAGGATGGTGGTGTTAAAAAGGTTTGAGTGTAAATGCATTGTTTTTAGGTTCTTTTAAAGTTTTTAATTATATGTTTCACATGCATGCAATGTAGCTAGATGCTTATTTTCTTAGATTTATTCTCTTTTCAGTGGTACATAGATATAAACATCGGTTAGGTTAATTGGAATTCCAAGAGGTATTTGACACTTGTGCAACATATTGACCACTTTTTTTCTGAAATCTCTAGCTAGGTATACTTTTTTCAAGGCAATTGAAGTCGTTAAAAGTTCTTAAAAGGATAAGAAAGTCTTTCCACCAGACACTTTTTAGCTCACCTGAGCCGAAAGCTCAAGTGAGCTTTTTTGTCTGTCGGCGTCGTTGTAAACTTTTCACATTTTTATCTTCTTCTCAAGAACCACTGTGCCATTTTCAACCAAGTTGATTCAAGTTTGTTCAAATGAAGGGCTATACCTTCTTCTAAGGGGAGTTAATTATTAATTAGTGAAAATTAAAGCATCTTTTAAAATTTTTCTCACGAACCACTGAGCAAGGAAAGATGAAACTCATGTGGAAGCATCCTCAGGTAGTTTAGATTTAAGTTTGTTCAAAGGATGACCACAGGGGTAGGGTGGAGCCATGATGGGGGGTCAAACTTGAACATAGGAATACATAGGGAAAATCTTTAAAAATCTTCTCAAAAACCACTGGGCCATGAAAACTGAATCTTATTTAAAATAAGGAAGCTTCCTCTGGTAGTGTAGATTCAAGTTTGTTCAAATCGTGACCCACGGGGGTAAGATGGGGCCACAATGGCCGATCAAAGTTTAACATAGGAATACATAGGGAAAATCTTTAAAATTCTTCTCAAGTACCATTGGGCCAGGAAAAATGAAACTCATGTGGAAGCATTCTCGGGTAGTGCAGATTCAAGTTTGTTTAAATCATGACCCCCGAGGTAGGGTGAAGCCATGATGGGGGGGGGGGGGGGGGGGTCAGAGTTTAACATAGGAATACATAGGGAAAATCTTTAAAAATCTTCTCAAGAACCATTGGGCCATAATAACTAAATCTTACGGGAAGCTTCCTCTGGTAGTGTATATTCAAGTTTGTTCAAAACATGACCCCGGGGATAGGATGGGGCCACAATGGGGGATCAAATTTTAACATAGGAATACATTGGGAAAATCTTTAAAATTCTTCTTCTAAAGATCAGCAAATTCAGGACTGGTCATAGTTATATGGAAGCAGCCTCATGTGGGTTAGATTCAATTTTGTTCAATTCATGACCCCACTTGAACCCACTTTTATATTTAAATTTTCTAATACTGAACCGATTTTTGCTTTTAGTTTTACATAGCCAGAACTCAATTGAGCGATGTGGCCCCTTGACCTATTGTCATTTTTACAGGCTGGAAAGCAAGTTTAAACAAACAGGCCTATTAAATTTTTTAAATGACGTCATACCCCAGCTTAAAATGTGACTTGAACTTATCAGATATTACTTTCAACAAATAAAGGTCACTATGTTTTATCATAAAGTTTTGTTCTTAGGTTACCATCAACGCCTTTTTCTTGTAAATATCCAAATATGAGACAGATGGTGACTGACGTTTTTTCATAATAATTGTTAGTACATTATTTATACACTGAATTGACGACGGTTTTTTCGTTATTTCCCGATCATGACAAGGAGCGGGCGTGACCGGTCGGCAGGGGATGCTTACTCCTTCATGGCACCTGATCCCACCTCTGATGTTTTGGAGATCTGTTTGCTCTGCTTTTATTTGTAATGTTTTATGGACTTTTGAATACTGTTCATTGTCTTCATATGTTTCATGTTTCAAACCTTTTGATGCCTTTGATTTCAAATTCACAAGGATGTAAATTGAAGTAGCTATTGTTAACTGATAACAGGACAATATATCTAAATGTTGTGTTGAAGGATACAACAAGTGTTTCTTCTTCTCAGTTATAATTTTTTGTGTCAATTTTGAATGCAAAAATAGGTCTGGTAATTACGGGACGCATTTGGTACCTATGGATTGTTGGAAGATCTAATCTCCTAATAATAATACAGGGATATTCTAAATCAGAAATTAAACTCAACAAATGTATTTTTCTAAAATTTACTTCAGGGTACGCATGTGTACATATGCAGTCAGAGTGGTTTTGTGGACAAAATAATGTTCTAAATTACCAATGACAAGATAAGTTTATTTACGAATTTTATTTTTATTGTAAAAAACAGCTGTATATCATGTATATGGACTCGAATAGACTAAACTTTAATTCATCGAGGGAATGGCTGTAGAAAGTGTTGAAAAACCGTACGTTTTGATAGTCTTAATAAAAATTTGTGATTTCAAATTTTCTTAAAGTTCCTTGAAGTTTTTAAGTATCCACGTCTGCTTTACATCACTTCTTCAATAGATGTACACTGTTGTACGGTAATCCTGAAGTTTACGGTACCCCTGAAGTTTCTCGATCACTGTTGTAAATATTTTGAATATAAGCAGGATATAAAGGAAAAGGCTTGGTGGAACATTTACTGTAACCCGCTATTTATCTTCAATTGTTTGCAAGGATTTCTATTAAGTTTTGTTATCCATTAAAGGTATGGCAATTTAAATTTATTTAGATTGTTGGGAAAATTAAAATTATTTAAAGCTGACATATGGTTTCCTCCTCAGAATTGAATGGAGCTATGGGCATAAGTTGGAGAACCACTACATTGCAGAACTGAAAAAAAAAATAGTTCCTCTAAAAGACAATGTTGTTAACTGCTTTAATAGTCAGCTGGGGCTAGAATATACTGATCTTGTAACATATCCAATAATTTTTCATTTCTGCATTATTTAAAAATTCTCTGTCCAGTTTTGTATTTTAGTTCTGCTCTCTTGTGGTTCAATTTTATCAATTAAACATAGAGAATTATAAACCCCGCACAAAGCTCACCAGCCTCATTATTAACTGTCATCTTGTATCCATGTATCGCTCTACGGTACATTTTTATGATTTTCGCTTTATTAAAATTGTTTAAATTGATAACAAGAGTATTATTAAGTACGGAAGCCCATTTAGAACCTATCAAAATATTTTTGAATTCGTTATAACGATTTTTAGAATTCATTATAACGAATTTAATTTGTTATAACAGATTTTTAGAATTCGTTTTAACGAATTTGATTTGTTAAAACAGATTTATTGAATTCGTTATAACGAATTTAATTTGTTATGACAGATTTATTGAATTCGTTAATAACGAATTTAATTTGTTATGACAGATTTATTGAATTCGTTATAATGAATTTAATTTGTTATAACAGATTTATTGAATTCGTTATTACGAATTTAATTTGTTATTACAGATTCATTGAATTCGTTATAACGAATTTAATTTGTTATTACAGATTTAATTAAGCTCCGCTAGCGGTAACATTCTATTAGGTTGCGGACACTTATGTCGGCTGATTTCGAGATTAAATATCTAAATTGACCAGTCAGAAGGCGGATTAAAGATCTGATTACTTTTCTTTGCAAAGTTTTGCCTATTTTCAATTCATTGTAAGTATTTGTAGAATAATTTTTTAAAATATTGAGCAGAACTATCACACTGGTGTATTTTAGAAAATAAATCATTTAGGCTTTGCATATGAGGCAAGTTAAACATCTTGAAGTAAAAGATCTCATCCTTTTTTTGCCATAAAATTCGAAAATCATGTCCATATAAAAAAAAACTTATTTTTAATTTTGTGTTATTTACTTCCATACGTACGTATTGTATTATTTAGGTTTCATCTAAACAATATTAGCTCTGTCCGCAACCAAGGACCTTTGTATGTTTCCCGAAATACTATTAACTCCTTGATGGTTACTATGTGCAAATGTAAACATATAATATATCTCAGAACTTTAATGCATGTTTGAACTGGAATTAAAAGTCACAGTAGCTTAAATATATAGTTACTAGAGGTTTGAATACATGTTGGTGATAATTAAGAAATGTGTTAATTACATTTTAGTCTATGCGTTTGACTTTGCAAAGCGATACTCTGTTCCTGAAACACCTGAAGTTTTGCCAAAGAATGTCCCCCAGTCAAATCTTTGATCTGTCGTTAATTAATGCAATAACGATTACCATGTTTCACATTGTCCAAAAAGAATTCAAGAGAGTACAAAGTTTAACGTATTCAAAAGAGTACTAAAACGTATAAACTTGAACAACAAACTGAATTTAACTGAATTATTATTTTAAACGTAATTAAGAGAAAACAGAAAAGTTGTGGGTGGACGGATGAAATGAGAGATAAACAAACAGAGTGATTACAACAGGGCACCTGCAAAGTCTTGCATGGCCCTGATGATACAATCAGTTTCTGTGTTTTCACGACTGAAGTAGAGTGGTTCCAATCACTGCAGAGGGAAACTAATAAACCACTAACGAGGATTACTTATTTTTCTGCAACATTGCAACCGTGGCGGAAGAATAAAAAATGATTTAATTGAACAAGTATTGCATTTTGTATAATTTGTTCAGTATTATTTACAGTAAATAAAAATATATTCATATATAGGATTCATTCCAAAAATTGTCAAATTTTTGCACCACAATAAGGTAAGATCCACAGCCCTGTTGTTTTTACCCTTTCTCCTGACTCATTTCGTTTGCTTCATCTATTGTTATCCTATTTCCCCTAGTTACCGGGGCAGCATGTATTATGATGTCCTCTAACTGCTCTTGAGTCAGATTAAAGGGAGACAAATCATGATCAGACATTTGTCTCCGAAGAATTTTTTGATGCCGAGTTCTAGCATTCATGATAGGTTGATCTGAAGCCATTGTCTCTTCACTATTAATGTTAGGAAGTTCTTGTAAAGTTATGATTTGATGATCACTGGATGAAGACGTCGAGGGAATTTGACGTTGAGTCTGTTGCACCGGGATTCTCTGAGTATGCGCATTCGTTGACGGCTTTGGTGATGAGTTTGTTTGCGGGTTGTTACGCTGCTTTGCAGGTGATGCTGGGAGTTTGACACGCTCCTCTTGTACTTTTTCTGGATTACTCTTTTCTTTCTCCTTTTCTTTTAGCTTATAGAACTCATCTGCAGACAGATAAAGAAATCCTTGCACCATTTAGTAATTAACATTGACAGGTAATGTACAACAATTTGCGGGGAGCAGGTCAATGTCATTTCGTTAACCGTCGCCAGCATTACGGAGTGTGTATGATATATAAAAAGAGTAATAATCAAATAATCTTATTAAAGTTTTTTTGTAGACGAAACAGTCTTATGATACTTGAATAGTTTAAGGATGACTATAGTTAACGGTACCTGTGTAGGATAGGAATAACGTCCCCCAAACAATACTCCATATCCAACCCAAGAGAAGAAAGATAGTCGTAAAGAGCTGAAGAAAGGCTACCCAACAGTTGACCAGCACCACCTTGGATTTCGTGTTGTCCTTGAGCCTCATTTTGGAACCACAAAGGACACTGAGTCCAGACAGAAAAGTACCTGTAAAATCAGAGATTTTAATACAATTTACCACAAGAAAATACCTGTAAAATCAGAGACAATTTAATTCAGACCACCAACAAAAAGTACCTGTAAAATCGAATAAATTGTTTCTAAGTCTAAAGATTATATTTATATGCCAAATTAACACATTCTTCTTTCCTAGATACAGTTTGAAACCTGGAAGCTTTACGAAACTTTAAACATGAAAATTTCATCTTTAGCCTCCTGAAACCGTTAAGGTAAGAGTTTCTGATTGGAGAAAAATGGTCTTTCTCTCATGCTCAAAATACAAAACTTCAGTGGTTTCAGTGTTAAATTAACAATACAATACAGGCACAAATTTCCCTTTGCATAAAATTTGAAAAAGTAGAAACGTCTGATAATTATTTTATTGGCATGAGAATAAATGAAAATATAAATTAATACAAATTTTATTAAATAATATTGACACTTAATTTTTTTCCAGAAAGATACTTAATATGTTGTATATTACGATGTGGTGGAAAAACCTTTGACTTTGTTGATAAATATGTATAACACAATAAGTACTAGGTCCATAGCTAATAAGGATAAACTTATTAATATAATCTCTCCCTTCTCTCTCCTATCAAATTTACAGAAAATACTTCATATGTATTACATGTATTAAAGAACACTTTCAAAAATTCTGTATAATAAAAACATTATAAAAAGCATTTCCACAAAGGATACGATAAAGTTATGAGACGGTACTATCATTTATGATAGTTGTGAATGGAAGATATATAATTCGTTGTTACATTTAATGTAATCCAGATGTTTAAAGTATTCTCCCTAGGATCTGCGTGGGTTAATTTACCTGACACCAGTTGCCATGCTAATTTCTAGCAATTTCACCTACTTTCCTACATTAACACTTCATTACACGTGGTAACAATTTCTTCTTTAAAACCTGAACACACCTCTCACCCAAGGACAATGCGTGCATTTACAAAGATAGCAGAATGAAGAATTCTTAAGAAGAAATTCAAAAGAACACTTCATTTTCAGTTAACACAACATTAATCAACCCAACAATTTTTCAATATTTATCATGAGGACAGATGATACGAACGTTGTTGACTCAATCTAAAGAAAATAATACAAAAAGTCATATTAATATATTTGATAATTATAATATTAATAAAATTAATAAACTGCAGAGATTTTGAATTTTCATTTAAAAGTTTCATAATAATGAACTATACAGGGATAAATAGCTGAAGATTTTTAAGCAGGATTGCAGAGAGGAAGAATCTTAAACTTCAACATTAAAAAGATCATATTTGCGTCATCAAATCTCTCAAGTGTTCAACAGATTCGGGCGTTTCAAAGATAAGTTGATGCTACAAGGATTTCAACTACCTCATTTAAAGTCAGCAGTTTGTTAATGTGCAGTCGTTGTACAGTGGCATTGCTAACAAAATAAGTATAACCTGATACTCGATCGCTTTGTTGTTGGTTGAATTTTTGATATACAACACTGTTCATTATATGCATCTTTTTTTTTTTTTATAAATAACAATCAAAATTCAGATTTGAAAAGATAGTAATAATGTGTGGCGTACCTTCATGAAAAGTCAGCTTAACCTATTGAATTGTTTGAATCGGGCATACCATAATTGTCAGTATTGAAAGCTAAATGTAAATTGAAAGTGACACCTTGCGGAAAAGGGGCTGTTTTCGTTTACTCTTGATTGAAATAACACGCCAAATATCCCAAGTGTATTTTGGTTTTCATTGTTTGTATAGTACGATCAATTTCTAAGTAGAAGATTATTTGATTAAACTTCAAGGAAGACATCGAAATATAATCGAGCGCGAATCTCTCTTACAGAAAGACCTCGAGCCTGCTGTTTGTGTCAACGTCTCAGACACAAACAAATTAACTTTTGAATCGATTACAACGAAGTTAATAGGAGTCTCAGGGAGATTTCAAAATTCTTAGACAGAATTGAGGATTCTGTTTATGATATTGATCCGTCTGTGAGAAAGAGAAGAAACTGAAGCCCTAGAATGACAAAGTGACATTACGATATGTTCGATGCATCAATATTATTTACTCAGAAACTACATGTACCTGTTGTTATTGACCAAAAAAAAAGAAGTATATCGCAAAGTCAAACACTAATACATGTACAATATTTTATTATTTGTTAACTAAATAGTTTACAAAGCATACTGAACACATTCCTCTTTAGTTAATCCCTCATCATACGTTTTTTTTTTCAAGATTGAATTATGCTTTACAGTGAAAAGGATAAGGCCTTTACAATATAACTAATCAAAGGCTAAGGGCCTAGTAATATTTTTTTAATAAAGGTACATTTATATTTAGTTTATTTTGCATCTTAAGAGATTGAATATTATATGTCTGATCCATGTTCAGTTCATAAATAAACTGTATATTGCTTTTCCTTTATATATACAGGTTGGCACTCATGAGCTTCCGTATTATTTTGACTGGATTCTATAATGAATTTAAGCACATTAGCTGAAGTGGTCAGTGTTATGAAGTAATTAGGTTAAAGATTCCCACAGCAAATCTGGATTCTAAAAATAGATTTTCAACAACAACTAGCTGCAGCTAATGAGAGCAGCAGGTGTTTGTGATATATATATATATATATATAAATATTCATACGCAGTAATTGTACATCGAACAGGTATTTAATCAAAAATTTCTTTAAAAGCATGAAGGCTTAAATAATGTTACTGTATGAAATTTTATACAGTTTTTACCTCTTAAGTTTATACAATCACTCAAACCAAAGCATATATAATATTTGGCGTATGGATCACCTTGATGAATTTTAAATTTTACAGCTCTGAAATGGCTATGTCGACAGGGAGTAGCTCGCTACGCGAGCCAACTCAAAAACCATTGTAATATTTTACGTTACATTTATTTTGTCCTTTATTAAGAGACCTATTTTAATTTGTATTCAGATGAAGCAGAATTTATTTCTAGACTTCTTCAAAAAACAAAGGAATCTCTTGCTGTGGCCCTCAACAATTGGATCTATATAGACGACGTATTATCAATTAAAAATATTCATTCCTACGTTGATTCGATATATCCCTATAATTCTAAACTCAATATGAAAGATGTATGACACATTTGTGTTATATCTGGACTCTTTGCTAAAAAAATATGGCTACCTAACAACAAAATTATGACTAACGTAAACAAGTTTCCTATTGTTAACCCCCCTAATTAAGTAATATATGCTTATCACCGGCCTATTGAGTGTATGTATCGCATCCCAATCGTTTCATTACACAAGAACATGCTCTACCTACAAAAATCAAATAAGTTGCGAAAACATTGATATAATCAGACCTGATAACGTCAACAAATCGTAAACTCTGTGTCCTATATCGGCAAAGACCCAGCCAACAAATACAACCATAGAGTCGAATTCTGATGCTTTTGAAACAAAATTTTCCCGCCATTATTTTGTTTGTGGATTTTTTCTTTTGTTCTTTTGAGAAGTTATACACGGCTGGAATGACTGGTGAACAGGGGTTGCTCACTCCACTTTGACACCTGATTCTGTATTTGATAGGTAGATAGTCTACGTTGTATAAATAAGTTTTTGAGTGTAACTGTTAACTATTATTAACACAAAAACTATTATTTTAATATAATTGTAACACAGTTTATATGAAAAAGTACTATCATTCTATTTTACAATTAATGAACTGTTGATAAATACATCATTATAATAATTACATTTATAAGTTAATATCATAATTTAGAAATAAAAAAATATCTATTTGAAAAACCTTAAAATAAACATTGATTTTAAAGGGAAATTTATATTTTTTTGTCAGTTAGAGTAGATTTAAAGATAAATATAACTATAAACTTTTTTTCATATTATATACTTTAGAAACTATTCTTTACCATTAACATAATAAATTATCAACTGTAAAAATATGTGTAGCTCACTTTTGTGGATAATGAAAAAGGGTAGAGAAAACGCAAAGTGATCGATCTCATAAAAAAAACCCTTAAAACAATAGAAATGTGTGGTCAGGGCAAAACACGGCCTCCTGGAGAAACCAGAGGTACGTGGGACTAGGTTCCTAAGAGGACATCTCATACGAAATGTCATAAAATATGTTTGAGTTAAAATAAAACAATGATTGATCATTCTCTTTTTAGATACACTTGTCTTCTTGAAACAGAATGCTTCAGTCACTATATATTTTTTATTTTCTGATTATAATAGCATCTTTCTCATTCTTCTTTGGAGACCTAATCATAAAATTAATTCAGTTATAGATTCGATGCGATATGACTGATTAATTCAGATATAGATTCGATGCGATATGACTATGATCCTATTAGAAAAAAATAAATTTGAAATCTGATAACGACGTTTTTGTTACATTTCTTTTTTTTTCTTTCTTTTTGAAAAAAAGCTAAATTGATCAACAATGCACAAGAAAATATTCTAAATAATAAGTTTATTACTAGTAGACATTATAATCTTTCAGGAATCAAAATGCATTTTCAGATTAAAAAAATCAATATGCATTCTGTCCTTTTCATTGCCAATTATCCTGCCCGTACAAAGCGTACATGTTTATTATGTTTTTCTTCTGTATGATAAATCTATCTCTATCATCACTATGCGGAGGAATACAAGCCTGGTAATTTTGTGTTTGTAATATACGGGTCAGAACCGTACAGACATATCAGATGATTGTTCCGGATAAAACAGCAGGCTGAATGTCTGTTCAGTGGTATGTTAATTGCCCTTAGTTCACCCTGAGCATCATTGTGATTTATTTATGTAGCAGAGACAATATTGTTCTTAATTTCATAACAACAAAGCCTCAGTTGTAGCAACACTTTCAGTATGCGCTGCCTATCCTGCTTTCATGAACATTGTAATGACATGTTTTACGTCAACACGGGTAAGGGTCTTGACAGAAAATCGCTATAATTTTTCCTTTAAGTATTTGGCAAGATAATTTTCTAAAATAAACAAACGACTAAAATCTTTCTAGGCGTGATCTTTTTGTCAAAGTTAATCTGAGTTTGTGGATATTAAGATATCCATATAAATATATATCTTAATGAGAATGAATATTGTGCCCAGGGTTTTTAAAGACATTGCAACGTAGGCGATAATAGATTTGTTTAAAAGTATACAAAGCACACGGTGTTCCCAAATTCATTTACCTTGTGAGATAAATATAATACCCAGTATTGTTTACAATATAATTGAAAAAAAATCGGACTTTAATTTATTTTATAAATTTTGAAATTTCGAGAATTTAACAAGAAGTTTATGAACAGCTGATATGTTATATAAACACATACTATCGAAGATGGTTTGTAAACGGCTGATATATTATATAAACACATACTAGTGAACATCATGGAAACATTCTCATTTCAATTAAACAAATTTTTTAAAATGCCAGCTTAAATTTATAATTTTTTAAAAACAAAATATCACCCATGTCGTATAAAAGCAGGAAAAAACTTTTATATTGGATTTACCTTATAAAATCTAAGAAGTCATTTTGATACAGAAACATAACATTCCTAAGTCATTCAAATAATGAAGTTGACATATTGGATTTTGTATCAAACAAATAGTATGTACACTTGTCACGAAATAAACGGGGCTTAATGTGCAATAAATCAGGATAGGGAATTAATGTTTGGAATACTTTTACTTCTAGGAAAATGGGTATTGATTAAGCTTACTCCTGCGTCCTCTCTCATCCCTTTCAATAATTAAACAGTTAGGGAGTGGGTACTAGGAACCGACGAAATGCCCTGTTCTTCTGATTTATTGTCCAATTAAAATGAGTATTATTTCCTTGTCATCAAATGTATAAAAATATGTATCACGATATCGATGGTATCAACTATTAAGTGTGTCCTATAACAAACTTTTACAATAGTTAACTATAGTTCAAAATAAAACACAGTCTATTCCTAAAATTTAGCATGCAAATCTTCTCAATAACAAATTTGGAGTTTAGTGGGCCTAATATCCTTTTTTTACCATTGAGATATTATTTGAAAATAACATGTACATATAAAACAAATATTTTCCCTTCCCTAAAATATGCATGAAGAACTTGAAAAAGATTCAATTTTAGTAAAAGCTATGATTCGCTATATTTAAAACTTGAACAGTGTATCATTATAATAGAATTTGGTTAATAAATCAAAGAAACAACTCAGATGTGACATGCATCCACAACGGTATACAAAATATATGAAACATATGGAGATAACGAACAGTACTAGTATTCAAGATCAAAAGTGCATAAAACAAATCAAAATTTGAGCAGAGCAAACTCGGACCTCCAAAACCTCAGAGATGGGATCAGGTGCCATGGAGGAGTGAGCATCCCTGCCGACCAATCACACCCGCCGTGTGCTCCTTGTCATGATCGGGAAATAACGGAAAAATCGTCAATTCAGAGTATAAATAATGGACTAACAAATTGTATGAAAAACTCAGTCAGCATTTGACTCAATGATAAATTGTATTTGCTGACAAGGTCATTGTATCAACCACAGAACTTACAAAATGATGACTTTCAACGAAACTGCAGATATTCTTGTTTCATCAACCTGTTTTTCAATACAATTTATCTCGTTTTAGAAATTGTCCATACGTAGAGCATGAATCACCTGAGGTATATAAACTCTGCAATCAGGTGATGAAGGTATATTGCTGCATAAGTATGGGAAGTTTGCGATAGAAAAGTTAAATTAAGTCATCACGTCTATCATTGCTGCTTAAGTAAAGGAAGCTGAGGATTGTAAAGTTACAGTCATCACGTTTATCATAAAGCTTGGTTGTTAGATGACCATTAACGTCTTTTCATGTAAAATACCAAATATGAAACAGATGAGTCAGACTTTCTGTGGTATCGTTTATCTCACGCACCTAGATATACCGTATCGACACAAGAATGGAAGTAACCATTGTTAATTGACAATACGTCATCGATATATCTAAATGTGGAGTTGAAGGCCACAGCAAGCGTTTTCTTCTTTTCACGCATAAATTCTCTTCATATGAATACAAAAATAGGTCTGCAAAATAATGGGGCGCAATTTGTACCCATTAAAATTCCAATAGATTGTTGGAAGGCCTGGTCTCCAAAAACAACATAGATATTGTCAATCAGAAACTCAAGCATCTTTTTAATGTCAACGTCAGAGTACTTGTGAGTACTATCAGAATGTTTTTAACAAAATAACTTTGCAAATGACCAATGACAAGGTAAGTAAATTTACGAGTTCCATTTTCATTGAAAAAACAGCTGTCAACGATATCCAAAAGTCTGGACTTTTTATCTTAGGGAATGGTTGTGTATAAAGTTGAAATGTCGTAAGTCTTAAAGCTGTTGATTTTGGTAAAACCTTGTGATTTTAAATTGTCCAAAGTTCCTTGGAATTTTTAAGTATCCACATCTGATTTACATCAACTCTTGAAATTATTGTTGCACAGTACTCTTGAAGTTTCTTCTTCAATACTGTTAATATCTTAGAGAGGAGTAAAGAAAAAAGGCTTGATTTAGCATTTACTGGAACCCGCTATGTATCTTTGTTTATAAGAATTTTATGAAGTTTCGGAATCCAATATAGATATGGTAGTTTAAATTCATTTTGGTTCTTTTGGGATCTTAAAAATATTCAGAACTGACATAAAGATTTGAAGAATTTCCTCCTTAGAAAGGGAACTATGAGTATAAGTTGGATTACCACTTGTAGAATTAAATCCAAGTTCTTCTAAAATACAATTCATATAATGAGCTTTACAAACGAAGACAGTGTTGTTACCTGCTTTGTCAGAAGGGACCAGTATATGTATCAGTAGAGATAGCCTAAGGATAAATGTGAAGTTTTAGGTAAGAATGAGCAATAAGTATCTTTTTCTAGCATTTGCTTAAATATATAAATATAAATTTTATGATGCCAGTCATCATAAAAGAACTATAAATGTTGAGTTCACCAAGGTTATAAATAAGTATTGTTATCGTCTTTTTAAAAATAAAAATATCCAAATATGAAATAAATCTGTCAAACTATTTGATATCTTTTACTCTTCGTTCAAAAGGACATATTTACATTTCCAAATGTTTTTTCCTTGAGGTTCTTTGCAAGTTAGCAAAAGTTCTCATGAACTACAGTGGGATGAGTAAGAATATTTCCATTGTGATGTTACTGAAGTAAAAAATAGCGCACCCCCCCCCCCCATGAACGTACGAGTGATAAAAATATGTAGCAATACATCAGAAAAATAATGTTAATATAAGAAATTGATTTTATTTCTGATGAATCATAAGATATATGAACTACATCGTTTCAAGCCTGCATATTTATCATGAAGCGTTAAAGTACATCATTAAATATGCCGACGTGCGTGAAGCGTCGCCGTTCATGTCCTCATGAATTCTCAGAGATAGATTTCTTAAAATAAAGTAGTGAAAAGGAATATAGACAGGTGTCATTTCTTAATGTTTGTATAAAGAATCATCTAAAAACATTATCTAAATGGTTATTATAACACATTAGTTGTGTAGGTAATTTCACCAAAATGAAATGCGCCAGTGCAAATTGTATCCCAAAAGAGGGAACCTCAATTAAAACACGAGTTGGGAATTAAACTGAAGTTTGTCCTTTATAAGTAGGGCACACTAAGTTCAGCCCTTTCACCGCTGAACTAGCAATAAATGGATGTATACCATTTTAATTAAGAAAACTAAAGTAGGACCCTTGCTTGCTTACTATTAATTTATATTATTAGAGTATTTCCGATCATGCAATTACTAATTACTACATCGATTTTTATCCTTGTAGAAATATACATCTCCATTCCATCCCGGAGCAGATCTGGCAAATGAGCGGGGCAATAAAGGAACACCTTACAAAGTCATTCATTTATACAGATGGAAATGGAGTTTTATCATCATTGTTATTCAATGTTGAGTATGTCTATTTTCCTCCATAAACAAAATCGATAGACAAATACAGTGTAAGTGACTACAGGATGTCTGAAAACGGGAAGAAGGCAAAACAGAATATTCAGTTAAAATTTCAGAATCTGTGTCCCTATGTTGATGACCCAGAGAATTAATCCTGGTCTGAATAATACGGTTGTTAATAGTACAATGTACCATGATTTTTTATAACATTGTTCAAAAAGTGATCCCTAAATTGTAGTCTTTATTATCTACTTCAATTCAGTTAAATACTTCGCCTAAATAAGTGATTGCAATACAATCAGTACGTTCGATTAGATCTTTTTAGTCGGTTTTATAATGAAACATACGGAGATAACGAACAATGATCAAGCTCAAAATCCATAAAACAATACAAAATAGGAGCAGAGTAAACACAGACCTCTAAAACATCAGAGGTGGGATCAAGTGCCATGAAGGAATGAGCATTCCCTGCCGACTGGTTTCACCCGCCGTGTGTTTCTTGTCACAATCGGAAAATAACGGAAAATCCGTCGACAATTCAGTGTATATATATTGACCTAACAATTGCTTTGAAAATCGCCAGTCAGCATTTGACTCTATGATAAATTGTATTTGCTGACAAGGTCACTGCATCAACATTACTAAGTTCAACCACACGAAATATACATTTTTGCATGAAGGGAATTGCCGAAGAATTTGCTGATCGGCGTCCACTTGAAGTCTTACATTTACGGGGGTTATCAATATGTCCAAGGTACCCAGCAGTGGGTATAAGACAAGTGTTAGATCCTCTCCTTTAGTTGTATGCGTTAATGACCTTCTTCTATCCGTTTTCATTCAAATATTTACATACTTCCCGCAACTATTTATTTATCTAACATCAACAAAAATATCTAAAAAATATTCTTTTTATTTTATTAATAATAAACTGATGTTTTCAAATCAAACATTTCTGAACAGGCAAAGTATACACAAAATTAGAAGTCAAATGAAGATAACATGTGCTCAATAGATTTCAGAAAAAAAATCTGAAAAGTTTTAAGGTGAAAAAAATTTAAGGTATTGAGGTGAATGGAAATCTTTAGTACATGTATAATCGCTCAGATTCAGTCTGTAAATCTTACAAGTTCCTAACATTCCATAGGTATTAGCTTTTTTTTCAATAATCTTCTATTAGAAAAAATGCCTTTTTCCAATATTAACTGTATGACATTTGGGTTTCCATGTAAGAGTCTTACCTTCTGGAAATTTTTATTACCTCTGCAATGTTTTATCTTTTGAGTTTGTAGAGAGACTGAATAAATTATAAGTTCACTTTACACTTTTGATAAATCTTCCTACTCGTCTCTTGACTAAATAATTATAACAAGGGAAGTGAAAGAAGAAATAAAACACAAATAACCGGATAATCTCGATTTGATGTTTTCGGTTTCCAAGACAATCAGCATAAAGTTTGCTGAACAAAAATGAACGCTATTTGTTACACATATAGATAATAGACCCATTCCTCAATACAAGTTAAAATTAGATAGTACAGATTCGTTTTATATATGTGTTACAAAATAGAGAGGAATTCACATTAGTTTGTAACAATCATGGATACGTTGTAAGGGTGGTTATCAAATAAGGATCTCATAAAAATGCACAATTCGATTAAGCAAAAGTGAATACATGTAGGAAAAAAATTATTTTAATGCAGTAATCTGGAATATATTTCTAACTTGTTCAGTATTGTAATGAAACTATCGGGAGATTAAACACCAGGACATCAATAGCAGATGTTACACACTCGGCTTTACCAAATAGCAATATAATCAATTTTACCTCCCATCTGACATTTCTATTCTGGGTGAGAGAAGTTATGGCGGATGGTGTATATTTCAAAATGTCGAGGTAGCTTATTCCAAGATGTCTGATCATAGTCCTATCATTATACGAATAGTTAATATTTGATTTTTTTGAAATGAGGAATATTAAACAAAATAATTTATAGATAGAGAGAGTTCTAAGTGGACGAAAGTTTTGCACCACATTCAACTTTTGTCTTGCGTAAGATTTCATTCAAATAACTATCTAATGCAATTATTCGTCTGGACCAGAGGGCTTTATTTGAGTTGAAACACTGCTGTATAGGACAACAATGAAGGAATATACATTTTCATGTATAAGACAAATTGTTGCATAGATGAACATTTAATATAAGATCGTGGGAATTCTAGTGAAAGATTATTCTACATCGTCTTGTTGGAAAGTCCAGAGAAATGTCTTAGCCTTGAAATGAAGATGACCAGGGAGGACCTCACAATTTATCCGATCTATTTTTTTTAAGCATCTACATTAAGCAATTTTATTTGAACACATGTCACTGTTGACTTTAAATTGATATCTGAATATAACAGCTATATATACATCGCTAAACATCTTTTTATGGGGGAAATGATATGAATTAGATGAAACGCATGGTCTATATTTACAATTCTTTAATTTACCAAATTCTACTCCAGTTGCTTGTTTAAAGATTTGAAATAGAATTTTTGTATACAAATTCTATAGAAGAAATTTACTGCCTTGGGTAATGTTTACCGAGGAAATTAATTACTATTCAAATTACTCCATGAGAATCGCATCAAGGATTCTTAGACCCTCAGCATCCATAGAACGTAACGAGATACATTACGGCTAAATAGGTCATACAGCGTCTTAGAAATCGGCATTTACCATTAATAATGCACGGCGAGGTCGATTATCCATTCCTTCTACATTATTTCCAGTAGTTAATCACACACACGGCGAAGTCAAGGTGATTGCTCTTTTAATTCCCAAGTGCTGGAACTTGTCGTCTGGTCGTAGTTAATCAATTTGTTAAATATGAAGAGAAATGAATATAAAAATAAGTAACGATGTGGGTTAAGCAGACGAATTATATTAATAGGGATGTCAAGTGATTGACAGGTATCTAGTGAAAACACCTTAATTAAGTTACTAATTTTTATACTACATCTAATTAGAGATTTATTAGTTTTCCAGTTTCGTCTTATTTGAACTATTTTTACCCCTCAAATGACATGTACAACCTAAATCCATATCTTCTATTGTTTTAATAAAAAGAGTTAACACGATTGTTTCTTATGCAGCATTGCCATATAATGTGTGCTATTAATAATCGATCAATTTGAAAGACCCATAGAGCACTTTTAATGTCATGAGTACTTTAAAAAGTGTTTACATTTCATAAATAATGACATTGAATTGTCAATGCAGACAAGAAACACAATTTTAAAAAAAAAAGTGTCAATCGATTACGATCATAAAAGTTATTTTGAGAGTTTTGAGGGGGGAAAATCAATTAATTATATAACTATATAACATTCGAAACATAAATAATGGTGTTCTGCAGAACTTGTATTACAAAATAAAAGAAATCCATGCAAGCAGTTCTCTTCAAAAAAAGGTAGAGAAAACACATTTTCTAAGCCAAGTCTCAAAGATATCTTACCTAATCCTGGCATGATGATATTACAAATAAAGCACACAAAGGCCACAGCCGTACACATAGCGGGTATAGAGTCGCGGAAGTTGGTCTCCTTCGAAGTGGAGTCCTCCGAATCCTTAGAAGCACTCTTATGATGTAAAGGTGAAGACTGTTTGTGTGGAAAAGAATATCCCGGCATAACGGGCCTACCGTACCCAAATTGTTTTCTATGAACACGAGGGGAGGGGGTTGGCGTGGAACCCCCCGCATATATTGCCTGCATCTTGTAAATGAGAGTGATAAACAAAGCAAAACAAGAGAGAAATTACTCCAAGTGCCTTCCTAACATCATTAAATGGTCACTGTCAGTGTGAGATGGACATTGTTGTTACCGTGGCCAAACATTGATCTGAAGATTAGATACCTGTCAATTTTCAACTCCCTTCACAAAAGTATATTGATTTATCAAGGTACAAACTCTCTTTTTCCTATATGTGACAAATTCCGTCAATTTGTGTAGAAATCCTAATGGTATAAAATCTATCAGTGAGAGATTAAGCAGCAGCTTCCTTTGATGTGTTTGTTCATTTGAAGCACTGTCCATTCCTCCTGTGTTGCTAACTTTCCACGCTTGTCACAAATTAATGCTTCTTGGCTCTTCTTCTCTTCCCATCTTCAATGAATTAATTCTTAACACGACAAGGCTAATGTGTTCTGTCGGGCACAGCAGCACAGATATTTTTTTTTATAAGTGGCAGATTGCTGCTTTATATACACTCAGATCAATGCTGCTTCGATCGCGTATAAACTGTGTATTTACACATGTCATTCCGATAACAACAGAAGGAAAGGAAGAGGTCAACGTTGTCCAATTCCTGAAAGACAAAAGATGAAGACCCCGTATCTGATGTGCAGCCGTACCTAAAACGTTAGAAAAACAATGGTAGCGCTGTTGCTAAGGAAAACGATAAGATACAGGTCTGAATTATTAAGCAGTCGATTGTATTGTGTAATGCGGATGGAGGAAGATATCACCTCACAACAATTGTAATTATGTAATTTTTCTAATCGTTAGTTGCAAAGCAAAAAATGTATGTACTTTCAATTTATAAATTTTAATTATTGAATTTAAAATTAAGGTTTCTAACCGATTGTTCTTCGATCGTGATGACTGGGTAAAACAAAAACTACAGGGCCTTTAGGATTCAAATGGCACAAGCTAGATTATCAATACGCGATAGGCTCTACAATGTACTTTTAAAAGGCCTTCCT
>NW_026932409.1:0-5137 GCF_032062105.1 Saccostrea cuccullata | reverse complement strand
TCAATATAGAATTATTTTCCTTATCAGTCGCAAAATATGAAAGCCATATATGGCGTAACTGATCAAAAATAAAAATACAAAATTAAGTAAAGAAATATAGTTAATACATTAAAATTAAAGCTTTTCATAAAATTCTGAACACGGAGAACACCTCGTTTCATCTAATAATACAATTTTAACTTCTCTGTAATGGGTTATTTAAATCTTTTGTATTTTCTTCCGAGTCGGAGAAAATTCCGAGAATCCAAATTAAATTGTGATATCTTTAAAACGCAATTGACTTAGATTTTGTAATTTACCGAAAAGTTCTATCTTTATATAAAGTAATGATACAAATAATAAGTTCTTATTATTTTAGTCCAATAATATTCATTGTTCATACTAGCAATGCCAGACAAAAATTTTAAATTGAAAATTTTAAAAATTTTTTGTTGTGGGTGCTTTTTACAGCCTATTTAAAAGTCAAAACAGAAAAAATTAACTTGATACAACAATTTTCAAGAAAATGACAGACGTTTTAGTACGGCACCCCTGTGAAATATGAAAAACAGATAAGTTACAAAAACCAGCAAAATGCAACCCCACTCCAGTTGACTATTAAAAAAATCAAATTTCTACATTTTATGACTTCTAGATGATAGATATATGTCTCTACTAATAATTAAGACAAAAATAAAAATTACTCATCAATTATGGGACAGTCAATACCATGATAAATACGGCGATTTCTATAAAGTGTAAAACAAAAAGAAACCAAATTTAAGCTTAAAATCATATTAAAAATTTCAGCCACTATTTCACAGTATTAATAAGTTTTGTGTTGTATTTCAACATGATCGATATATAGAATGTGTCTTTATATCCATGAAATCTTATTTACATGATGATATTACTTATGGCATATGAGCATGACATAGATAAGTCCAATGAATTGTATTAATTACATAAAGTGTATGAGTTGATTTATAGGGTTTTTTCCCTTCTCAATTAAGAGGTAATAAAATTGAGAAGATTTTAAAGCAATAAATGTTACAGTTACTTAATATTTCAATAACAAGGAACAGAAAAAAATGTTTATTAATCAAAAACACCACCCCAGTGCTCCGAAGCTGAAACAACGTTGAAAATCAACATAGCAAAAAATCGAAATTTTAAGCTTTTTCTCCAAGTTAAAAACTGTTTAGCATACTTGCTTATAGCTAACACCCCCTATTCATACATCAAATGAGATTACTGAGCAATTCCAAGTCATTTATAAAATAAAATGGTGTTGTTATTTAAATGAATCTATGCTGAAAATTGTAACAAAATGATCAAATGCAGTCACTCAGAAAGAATGAAAATTAAGAGAACTGTATCCACTATGTTTCAAAGAACTGCAATAGTTTCAAAATATTCTGAACAGAATTTTAATGAAAACTTACAAAAAAATAAACTATCAGTTAGTAAGTCACTAAGTGCCATCTTTTAAAGCATTTCAAAATTTTTGGTCTAAAAATTCTTGTACATTAGGCCTATTTATTTTTATAAATACATACATAAATACATAGAATTACTTATGACAATGTGCACATACTCACATCACTCGTATCTAGGAATTTTGTTTGAGAATATTTAGATGATCAACTTATTTTTAAAGTTTTCAGAAAGATTATTTTCATAGATAGCCTTATTATTTGCATAGTGTATATATTGTATTTCTTCAGTGTACTGACGGTCTTTCCTAGCACTGACAGTCGTGATTTTTCTTACAGATAATATTATTAAAAATATGTCTTCACGTGTGTAATACAGCAAAATATACATTGCAATACTTTCTACACATTGTTTGGGGCTTTAAACTTCATTAACGAGTCTAATTTTGCCACGAAGAGTTGCATACGAATTTCCTCTGACCCAACTTCCGGTTAAGGGTACATAGGATTATCGAATGTTTTCAAGTATATTACGTGGGCATACTTGAATGAAATCTTTTGATATCTGTAGTTTATACAATAAACTTGTGGAATATCACCGCTTTTTACGCGTACTCGATCGTTAAAGCTGAAAAGAGGAGTTGACAAAAATTCAATTGCGCTTACTAACAATGCCTCATGAGATTTTCCCGGTAAAATGTTGTTATACACTTAGTTCAAGGTCATAACTTTCAGAATATCCACCAATCAAAACATCGGAGAAGGCAGGGATGGTGTCAAGATGCGTAATATAACATGCTTTGCATCGGGGTCGAAATTCCTTGTGTTTACAAAATTATGCGCACGCAGCGCCACCTATACCGCTGGCATTGCTATTCATACGCCATATATGGCTTGAAATATTATTCAATTTTGATAAATCACAGAAGACATCTTTGTTTATTTCCGTTAGAGGACCACACCATTTTCTCCATATTTCAAAAGGAACAGTTAGTCTTATAATGGATTCCACAATGAATTGGTACATTATCAGTAACTTCAGTAACTCTTCTGTATATTTCAGTACAACATTCGACTATTTGTACTTCGCTCAAAACAATTTAAGTAAAGCAACGCACATAAATATTGGTAATTTTATTACGGTAGTTTCAACAAATTTCAGCAATTGTAATATTCCAAATAACACACGTTTATTCATAGATTCTAGAATGGTTGATTTGAGCGGAAACAAACTTACATCCTTTGTGATAAGTCAAAATACTGAATTTCTATACATAAAAAATAATATGCTTAGCGATATTGTAAAAAATAACGCTAAGCTTAATAAACTTCAATATCATCCACTGTCAATATTAGATATGTCATTTAATAAAATATCCAAAATACGACGCGAAGATTTTAGCTATTATGTGTTACTGGTAAGCTTAAACCTTTCTGGAAATCTTATCGAGCACATTGATGTGGATATTTTTTTGCGGATCTTCACAATGTTAGTTTCAATAGATTTATCAGGAAACAAAATTTCACGAATTCAACGAGAGCATTTTAGATCATTGAGCCAACTATGTTATCTATACATTCAAAAGAACGACATTTTTCGTGTTTCTAGCGACATCTTCCATGGATTAGTGAATATGAGATACCTACAAGTGGAATCGTTTTCAATTTGTTGTGTTAAGCCTCAATCGATGTATAACATTGAGTGTGTTGCACCAGTGAATGAACTCTCCTCCTGTGATTATTTGATTGCAGTACCCATACTTAACGTTGCCATCTGGTACATGGCACTCTTTGCTCTCTTTGGAAACATTCAACGGTACTATTTTACAATCTTTTTCACTTGAAGAGTGAGACTCAAGCTAGTTATCTCATTCTTACCATTAATCTAAGTTGTGCAGATTTACTCATGGGTGTGTATCTGTTCATCATAGCCATAGTCAACTTAGATTATACTGGAAGGTATGGACTGATGGATTATACTTGGAGGCATAGCTATCTTTGTATTCTAGCAGGAATCATCGCTACTGTTTCAAGTGAAGCATCCGTCTTTACTGTTTTTCTCATCACTGTTGTCTGTTATTCGAAAAGTTGGCTGGCAATACTCTATGATTCTATTTGTTGGGCTCAATACGGTTTTATTTATTGGGATTTTGACTGGACAAATTGCCATATTCGTTAAGGCTTTGAAAATAGGGAAGGATGTTCGGACATCAAAAATCAGAGACAGGGAAATTTCTTTGGCAAAAACGCTCATTGCCATTGTTATCACGGACATGTTTTGTTGGATTCCTATAGGAATAATTGGTGAGTATTGCCAAAGTTTATTTTGTATTGCTATCAAAAGCTGAAAATAAAAGTTAAATATATAATCTAGTTATAATCATGACAATTATGATTAATTTTTAATTTGGAGAATATTTAAAAGTATATAATATTTAAGTAAATAGATTAATACATTTTGTTTTCAAAATATTATTTTTTTTGCCTTTTCATTATTCAGGCACGAAGATAACTTTTTTTGGAACTGAAGTTTCTATTGAGGTATATGCGTGGATAATTGTTCTCGTATTACCTATAAACTCAGCCCTCAATCCCATTTTTTATACATTGACATCTGTAGTCAGACAAAAGGTATGCTAAATGAACATTAACAAAAACAAAAGAAAGATTCCTAAAAGTTTCTATGAGTTTATTTCCTTTGAAGTTATTGGTCTTTTAAAACTGAACAGAATAGTTGCCCTCTTATTAATGGTGTAAAGAAAATCTGGAGAGTTATATTATTTTACTTCCTTACTTGTCAAAATTAACTGTGAGCAAATTGAAAACTGCAATACAACAAAAAAAGGTATTTTATGATCTTTTGATCATCAGTGTATAACTTTTAATGTACTTTAGATTATTCGTGATTTAAAAATATAATATGCCCACTCTTTATGATAATATATTGGTTTTATTTTTGTCTACGTCCTGATTAATTAATTATTGTAAATTTAAATATATTGTTCAACTCACTGATGGAAAATTATATTTAACAATTCATGCAATGCCGTCTACATGTATATACTGTCACACACTTTTTAGGGACAACTTCATATGAAACGATTAACACAGGAAAATATGCTTTTGAGAAAGCAATTGGACACCTTGAAGGTAAGTACAGCTGTACTTAGTTAAACATTGCTGTATTAACTCCAACATTTCTTGAAAATCGATATTAATTCAATAATTGATGTATTTTTTGCATTTTGTAGAGTTCATCGTCGATCACCAAGCAATACTAGAATGGAAGTAAAATCTCTTAAAGCCTATGTCAGAATACACTGGTTTTGTTATCTGTAATTCCTTTATGTCAGTGCACAGTATTTTAATAAGATATCCATCATAAATGTATTTTTATTGTTCTGCTAAATTAATACGTACGGTTTTGTTTGTAAAATATATATAAAATATATATAATTATAATATCATTTTATACCTTATGTATTTTTAATACGTTATCCTATGAAGTCCGATCACTGATATTCGTTAACAGTAATATTATAAACTTCTACTTATAAACATGGCTTTATTTATCCCGTACTTTAACTTAAATTTTACTTTGTTACAGCATGCTGGTATGCATGGTTGATGTTGCAATCACTAACAAAAATCTACCATATTTATATGTAAATCTAGTTTCCTATAGATAACTATAGTAAAGACTTTGGTACTCTGACTTACTA
>NW_026932408.1:0-5087 GCF_032062105.1 Saccostrea cuccullata | reverse complement strand
TACAAAAGAATAAATAATAATTATCCGTATTCAACCAGTGTAAATTTCCCTACCCTAGCTTTTAAAATTATCTCCCAAATTCACCTACAGAAATTATTTATACATGTATGAAAAAAGAAATACCTAGACTATCAGGCAGGGATACCGAAATTTCGAAATACTTCCTGTAACAACATAATATACAAATTACATTCCTCAAAATGCACATACTTTGTGGTCGGAGTGACACGTTTTAAAAAAATCTAAAAACTGAATTGGGCAGAAATGTCTGTTTTCCCAAAAATTTTAAAAAACGGTCATGTCAATTATTTTTGTATCCCCCCCCCCCGGCCCAAAAAAATAAAATCCCAAATGTCAATCTGAAGGGGGGAGGGCCCTTTTCTCCGTGTGTGTATGTGTTAAAGAATGTATAGATATACACATGAAAATTTGTATTGTAGTTAATTGCTTTTAAGATTTGAAGTAAATTATTCCCGTACATCAAATTACTTGGTTTAATTTGAGATTAGTATAAAATAATCAGTTATAATTGACAAATGAATTTTGCGACGCAAACCAACTGCAGACTATATACATGACTTTGTATAGATTGTAATTAAACTACATTAATAAAAATTAAATAATATTATAGCTTATGAACATCATTTATAATACCCCCCCTTTCAGCCGCGCAAATCCAAATAACTTCTCTTTCCACTTTTGATTTTTTCCCCTCCCAAAATCTGATCAGCACGAACTAAGTGTATCGTCGTGCTAGTGTGGGGAATGACAGTGTGTTTACTATTGAGCTTTTATAAGTTTTATTTTTTGTGATGCATTTTTTTCAATAAATGGAATTCAGGGTGTATATCACTTGACTTGTGCACATCTTCGAACCGATGCAGAACCTTATTACCAGGTAGGGACGTTTACAGGTTCGAGGCGTTTTCCATATGCATCAATTGCAAAGGACCTGCAAATCAAAGACGTTGGTTGTTTTGTTCCATTCAAATGATATAATTTCAAAATGTGTTTGCAAATTTTACTGCTTTTTATTTCAAGTTTATTCTGCATAAATTGGCGCACTGTAAAAATACGTACTCATGCATCTAAATTTCTCTTCCAAACTTGCATTTTTTTCTTTTGATTCAAATCAATAATCATTCAAAAATGTGCTTATTATGTTGTTTATTTTGTTTTTGAAATGTTTTGATCACCTCATGTGTTCTCATATGCTTTACCATCGGAGATGTGCACAAGTCGATACCCAATCCAAAAAATCATTCAAGTGTAACGAGCGCATTGGGGTATACATCGGTACAATGAGACAAGGTATCTGAAAGAAATATGGCGGAATACGGCTATAGTTGGTATGAAACAAGTCGTACATAGATGAAAATGTTGCGTTTTTAAGAATTCATGTCAGCTTTAATGATAAAGGTGATGATATTAACTTTGCAATCGTCAACTTCCCCTCTTAAACAACAATATACCCTTATCACCTGCATACGGGGTCGATTCGATATGCAGGAGCAAGCTCTTTATCAACAATTTTAAAATCGAGGTAAGTTATTGACAAACAACTTGATAAAACAAGAATCTCAACATTTTCTTTTAAAGTCATCATTTCATAAATTCTATGGCTGATTCAATGACCTTGTTAAGAAATACAATTAACGTGCAGTCAAATGCTGACTAACTTTTTTATCAAACATACGTTTTAGGCCATTATCATCTTCGCTAGCCAAGGGTTTCTGATACGCTCCTCTCCTCATAAACCCTTGGCATACAGTGAAGTCAAAAGACGGGATTGTTTTCCGTCACGTGATCTCGAATCTATCAGGTACGCACAGATTGCGTCATCGCCAGAAATAAAGACACGTGTTAAAAAAAATTAAATCGAAGTTTTTTTTCAAGAATAATTAAGAAGCAATAATTGAGTTATGTTTATTTATTATGTATAGAACAAATCTGAAGCTTCAATATAGATTCTTAATAATCACATATTTAGAAGATATTGGATGACACCATGGCTATTCATAGAATTGAATGTTATCTTACGGATCTTTGTTTCCGAGATTAAAGAGTGAAGATGTATCCCGAACGCAAATATCGTCATTTACAAAAAACAATTGCGAATGGTCGACCTGGGTGTACTGATATCCAATCAGAACTCTGGAAAAAAATCCCGATTTCTATGAACACCGTAGGCCAAGGGTTTATGAGGAGAGTAGCGTATCAGAAACCCTTGGCTAGCGAAGATGGGCCATTATTTACACTCTGAATTGTCGACAGATTCTTCCTTTTATTTCGCGATCATGACAAGGAGCACATGTCACGACAGTGGATGCTCATTCCTCTATTGCACCTGATCCCGCCTCTGATTTCTAGAGGTCCATGTTTGTTCTACACTTGATTTGTATTGTCTAAATGAACTTTTAAGTTTCAATACTGTTTGTTTTCTCCATATAATAAATTCCTCAAAAGGTCATTATGAATTCTTACAATTTACAAAATTCTATACTACAGTAGTATTTGATCGAGGTTGTTGGAATGGCGTAAGGTAATACTGCATTTAATGTCTTCTAACATGATCTTTAACTGTGTGAAATTTTAATAAGTTAAAAATACAAGATTCAAGTATGAGCAAACGGTTGAAAATCATTTCAGTCGGACTTTCATAGATTTTTAAGTGGACTTGGTGCATCTATTATCAAAAGCACCTGATTGCTCAGTGATATTCGGTTTCTCACATTTAGCTAAAGTTTGAGAATTACAAATAAAATACGATCAATCAGTATCGGAATCAAATAAACCTCTAACCTGAACGATGAATATCAAAAGTTCTCAAGGACGCCTCATCAGATAAATACTGAAAGAAATGTATATAAAGCCGCGATTTTTCTATCCTTGTCATCCTCCACAATCCATAACAAGGCGTATTCTGTTTTTCTGGTATTGAGTCTGTTGATTGTTGTTGATTCACGTGATGAGCCCTCTGATGGAGCAGCGGTAGAATTTACAAGAACCCGACTTTCAGTTCCTCAGGGAGCAGACCCGGCAACAAAGGGAGAGACCATGGTACAATTTAACAAACCATCGGGGGAGATTTTGATGGTACCTCCAAAAACTCCCAACAAAACTGTGGTTACGGAATGTCCTAAGGGACTTGAATTGATGTGTCAGGGCGTTGGTGTATTGGCACGACAAGATGTTTTGCAGCGTCAGGCTTATTGCAAAGGTCAGTGCAAAGATAAAAAAAAAAAAGGATTGCATCCCTGACTTGTGTTTCTGTGGTTGTTTGAAAATCAACTGCCAGTTCAGAATTTCGAATGAGAAAGCAGGTGTCAGGTGGTGTAAAGACCAATGTTTGCAAACATTTCACGGTTGCCCATCTTCGCACAGATCTTATTGTAATTGTACGCTTGCTTCCCTGCCCAGTAGTCCATATATAGGACATGAGAGAGAAGAAATATCTCTCTAACATCGTTGTATGAAAATAAATACAAGAAACAGCGAAAGGTCTTTTGAATTAATTCCTTCTGACAAAGTATTGATTGAGTTGTAAACGTTGCAAATGTTATTATTAGAAGCATGCAGGCTTTTTTGTTTCTTGTTTCAGAATTGCTGAAAAATTAAAAAATAAGATGACAATTTATCTTAGAAAATTGAAGATAAAGTACGTAAATATACATTTTGTTTTATCAAACATGTATTATCATGATGGTGTTGATGATGATGATTATTTTTATAACGAATTGCATGATACTATAAATGAATTACTTTTTTGCATGATGCAAAAGTATAAATTATCACAATTACTGCGGTTTGATCAATTTTCGTTGGCATAAATTTTCGTGTATCTTGTAAAACAGACGTTTTCTAGGATACGTAATTTCGTGGAAAAAAGCATGGCCTATACAAATGAATAACATATTTCTTAATTCAATGAACATTTAAATTCGTGAATCTGCTCAACAACGAATTCCGTGAAAATTGGTGCTCAACGAATATTGATGAAACCACACTTTATAAGATTTATACTACAGAAAAACGCTTCTGTACATGAAAAATAGCTCAAAAACATTGTAAAAAGGTTATAAATTGTCAATATATAGGACATTCATAACAATTTTTAATCTCGTACTAAATACAAAATTTAAATGCAGATGTATACCGTAAATCTGGAAATTTTTACGTCGATTTTATTTTGCGAATTCAGGTCAAGATGCTACTGATTAATTTTTACGTTTCAAAATTTTGCGAATGACCACTGCTTCAAAAAATAAATGTTTCTATATAAATCTGATGTATTTCAAAATATTTCTTATTAAAAACCAAGTCAGAATGATTTAATTTTTTGTAGATGGAACCTAGTACGGGGTATTTTTGTAAAAATTGGGTCTTTAAAGACCACAGATAGTGCGCACGAACCAAGGTTAAAATGACATAAATATAAAATACATGGTTACTGTCTTGAAATATAAGCGATATTTGTATGGGCGGCGGAAAGGGTAAAAAAGACGTTTATGCAAAACTAACAACTTATTTTTTAAACATAATGAAATACAAAACAGACAACATTAAAAACAAAATCAACAGACTCGTTTGCAAAATCAAAAGACTCCGATGCGAAACCAACGATCACCAATGCAAAACCGCAGAAGGATAAAACGTACGCTGAACTAGGACCTTAGGTCCCCGCGCAGTTCACGTCTCTCGGGTCTGTTTACTCCGCTACAAAATGTAGTGCGTTGCATACGTAAAGTGGAAATAGAATAAATCGTAATACTGTGAAGCCTTTTCAGTGTAAAAAAAAACAGAAAATTTATTTTTGTCAAGGGAATAACCATCTGTGATGGGTATTAGAAAACAAAGAGGGGGAGGGGGGTTGCTGAGCAACATTAACTTCAATATTATAAGATATATGATATATTAGAGTTTAACATTTATTGATTATGTTGGGTGACCTGTGGTCTCCCCTATGATTTTATTATTCCATGTAAGGTTACAGTATCTATATAACACAGTGCCTAACCTCTGATCTCCTTACTAATAGTGAGCGACTCAGAGTAAACGACGTACGTCCGTTCTCTTTGGAATCTTAA